>NC_142527.1:26520200-26820200 GCF_964205215.1 Stylophora pistillata | reverse complement strand
GAAAAGAGAATGATGGTAAACTCTCCTTTCTTGACATATTTATCGACAACTCTACGAATTATTGTGTTTTTTCAGTTTTTCATAAAAAAAGCCTACACTGGTCTCCTAACAAATTTCTTTAGTTTTATTCCATCATGCTACAAAATTGGCCTTATCCGAACTCTTATTGACCGTATCTGCAAAATCAACAACACCTCTTCCGGCCTTCAAAACGATCTTAAGAAACTTTCCGACACTTTAAAACGTAATTCTTTTCCTTCGCATATTATTGAAAGAACTTTCAAGCGGTATCTTGACGGGTCCTCCTCTCAAAATAACCGGAACATTGATGACAATAATACACGTTACTTTAAACTCCCTTTTGTCGGCTATTATTCTAAAATAGCGAACCTAAAACTCCGAGAACTCACTAAGCGCTTTTGTAAATCGGACCTAAATATCAAACTAGTTTTCACTTCTTTTAAAATTAAAAACATGTTCGGTGTTAAAGATCGTACTCCTGATGCTCTAAAATCCATGGTAGTTTATCAGTTTTCTTGTGCGGGATGTAATTCCCGTTAAATTGGCGAAACTAGTCGCCACTTCTCTACTAGGATAAAGGAGCACACGGAAAGCGATAAAAACTCGCATATTTTTAAGCATTTCAACACATCTCCTTCTTGTAAGAACAAGTACTCCCTTTCTTGCTTTAGAATTCTGGATTCTGCTAACAGCTCAATTGATTTAAAACTCAAAGAAGCTTTTTATATAAATAAGATCAAACCTGAACTTAACAAACAATTACAGCATTATAACACTTTTCTAGCGTTTTATTTCACACCTTTGATGTTTGATGTCACGTTGTAATTAGTACCCGCTTTTGTATGACATCATACAGCTCACAACACCAACCTATCCATTATGCACTCTACCAACCCGAACCTCGAAGAGCAAGTCAATCAATTGGCAACGAGACCGACACCACCCCGTCGTGGAAATTGTAGTTGGTGCGGAGGCCTTAGACATCCCCGCAAGGACTGTCCAGCGACCAAACCAGGCACCTACTGCACCAACTGCTATATGACTGAGAACCACCTTGCCAAGGTCTGCAGATCCCCCAAAGACAAATTCAAGTTGGATTTTGAAAAGAAACAAAGAAAACAAACCAAGCGCCCTCCCCCTCGGCGCTCAGACACTGCTCATCACTTCTCTCAAGGGAACGATGCAACTGCAACGTATTTTGAAGATGATGATGATGATGACTACGTGGTCCACTCTTTCTCAGCTTTTTCTCTTTGTGACGACAAGGAGGATGACAAATACTTCACCTGGCTCCCAGTCTCCGTTAGCCCTGACAAGAACATAAAAGTGCTAATGCAAGTGGACTCTGCCGCATCCTGTACCACCTTGCCGTCATCAGTCTTCAGGAAGTTATCGGCGACTGCCCCGCTACGCCCCTCGCATGTGAAGATATTTCCTTACTCTGGAGAACCTATTCGCCCATTGGGCAAAGTAAGTCTAGCTTGCGAGGGCGTCTCCCACTTTGAAACTCTAGAATTTCAAGTAATAGACTCAGCATACATCCCAGGCAAACCCGCTCTCATAAGTGGTAGAGACAGCAAGCGTCTCGGCCTACTGAGATTTCACAAATACAGAGTGTTCTCCTCACCAACGTCAGACGTCAAACTACCCCGCATCCATCTGGCCTCTTCAGATCAGACAACACCTCTCCAGTCAGCGGCCACAACCGACTTGCAACCAGGCCACCTCCAGCAGACCCAATTGGTTACATTATACAAGGATAGCTTTGAGGGTCTGGGAAATGTGGGTCAGACAGTCCATCTGACCTTGGATCCTAAAGTCATGCCCTGCCATGCAGGCATCCATCGAGTACCGGTGGCGAAACTCGAAAAAGTAAAAGCAACACTTGACGACATGGTGAAATGTGGAAAACTCAAGAAGGTGGACCAACCCACAAACTCGTGTACTAACATGACGGTTAGAGAAAAGACCCGCCCCAATGGCACCACCAAAATAAGCTTATGCTTAGATCCCAGCCAAACGCTGAATAAAGCCATCATAATTCCGCGCTACCAGATTCCTACTGTACAGGAAATACTCCCACGCTTGTCAAGGAAGAAGCATAAGACGTTCTCCATATTCGATGCCCTCGATGGCTTCACTCAAGTTACGCTCACAGATGAGTCCAGTTTGCTCACCACCATGCACACCCCCTGGGGTCGATACTGCTGGCTCCGCCTCCCTTATGGCGTTAGTTGTACTCCAGAGGAATTCCAGTTGCGAATGCATGAGGCCCTTGAGGGTCTACAAGATGTGTATTGCATAGCTGATGATATCCTCGTCGTGGGCCAAGGTGACACAGTCGAGGAAGCAAACAGAAATCATGATCTCAATGTCCTTGCCCTAATGAAGCGCGCTCGGGACAAGAACCTGAAGTTCAACCCACAAAAAATTCAGTTTAAACTATCAAAGATCGCCTTTATGGGCCATGTGATATCCAACCTGGGAGTGACACCAGACCCCAACAAAGTCAAGGCCATTTCTGCTATGCCAGCCCCTACAGATAAGCAGGGAGTGATGCGATTTTGTGGCATGGTGAACTAATTGAACACTTTTTGCCCTAACTTGTCTCAAGTGATCAAGCCCCTGTTTGACCTTACAAAGCAGGATCGTGATTTCATCTTGTCAGACATACACCAGGAACGATTTGCCCAAGCAAAGCATCTCATGCCTCGCTTACTTTGCCAACAACAAGCCAGTCACCCTCCAGGTGGATGCCTCACAAGGAGGGCTTGGGGGAGCCCTCCTCCAGCCCAATGACTCCGGAGATCTTCAACCAGTCGCTTACACATCTTGCACCCTCCGCCCCAATGAAGAACTCTGGGCTCAAATTGAAAAAGAATGCCTTGCTATAGTGTCGGCCTGTGACAAGTGGGACCTCTGGAGTTACGGCCGCGAGGTGAACGTCCACAGAGACCACCAGCCCTTAGAAACAATATTCAAGAAGCCTTTGCACTCAGCACCTCGCCGCCTGCAGAAAATGCTGATGCGGCTACAGCGGTACAAAATCAGAGTCACATACAAGAAAGGCACGTCACTCATGCTGGCGAACACTCTCTCGAGGGCCCCTCTCCCCACCATCAACGACTCAAAACAAACCAATTTTGAGATTTTCAGTCTTGACATCGACAGCGACATCAAAAACCCTAGGGTCACTTCCGAGACTCTGAAGGAAATCATAGCTGCAACTGAGAGTGACCCCACTCTCTGTCACTTGATCAGGGTCATAACCACAGGCTGGCCTTCAAGAAAATCGGAACTTCCCCAAAGTTTACACCCCTGTTGGAACTTCAGGGAAGAACTAACCCATCAAGATGGGGTAATCTAAAAAGGAACGCAAGTACTTATCCCGCTGGCAAAAAGAAACGTGATCCTGCAAAAGGCTCACGCTGCCCACTTTGGAGCTGAATCAAACATCCGTCTCTGTAAGGACACTGTCTTCTGGCCAGGCATGAAGTCTGATATCCGCGAAATGCCGTTCATGTGGGAAATGCGCACAGTTTCCATTACAGAATGCCAAGGAACCCATGAAGTCCCAGCCTATTCCAGAGTACCCTTGGCAGTTTATTAGTCGAGATATTTGTGCGTTTGAGTCGAGCACCTACCTCGCCACAACCGATCATTATTCAGACTTCATCGAGGTTGATGAACTGGAAGACATCTTATCTGCCACTATTGTGGCCAAAACTGAAGCGTATTTTGCTCGACATGGTGTTCCAGAAACGATTTTAACTGATAATGGACCGCAATTTATTGCATCCGATTTTGAGCAGCTCTGCCACAGATACCAGACAAACCATGTCACAAGCTCACCGTACTGGCCCAAGGGAAATGGAAAATTAGAGGCATCAGTAAAAATCGTCAAACGCATCTTGAAAAAGTCTGGGAAAACCGGCCTGCATGAGGCCCATCTCTTGAGCCCAGCAGAAAGGAGTACGGGACGCCGCACCCGCGGACTCCTTCCTATATCCACGGAGCTCTTACTACCCAGCGACCACACTACTGACATAGTCCAGGGAGCTATCGCGGCTAAGCGAGCTAGGGCTAAACAACACTATGACAAGGTCGTGGTTGGATAAGCTACCTCCTAGTCCTGTGCCGGCAACAGAACCCCCACCGTGCCAGCCACCCACCCCACACTTTGCTCAACCTGTTCACCCACCACCCCCTTCATCCATAATGCAACCATCTGCCTCAAGTGCCATGCCAGTGCAGACTGCTGAAGTGGAAGCACCCGACCAGCCTATTCCAATACCATTAGTACCTAACAACGACAAACCAAGCTTATGCCATCGCCCAAGCCCCGTCGCCGAACAGAGCCAAACAAACAAACCTGTAACAAAAACTCGTTCGGGCCGTGTGTGCAAACCCCCTACCCGTTTGAACTTATGACTACCTCCCCGTTTAATCATCAATGACACTACATTGATCGATGATAGGCACACAAATTGCTGTTGGAGATTCATTTTATTATTGTTCAGTTTAATATTTTTTTCTTTCTTCTATTTATTTTTTTTCCACCCTTCGTTGTTTGATGGGCGTAGAGGCATCCTCCATTGGGGGCATTGTAATCCACCTTTGCTGTGGCGGGAGACTTTCCATTTTGCTGACCCGTCACTAAATGTTTTGTTCAGTTTGTAGTTTCTAAAAAAAAAAAGGAAGGGAGATGTTAAGGTGCGCAATGCACTCTCGGCTTCCCAACAAAGACACAATCATGTGTTCTCATCCAGTATGGCGTCCTGTGCTGCATTATAACTGAAGAAGGACGTGCTCCACTCCACCTTGCTTTCTCAATTGGCAGCAAACAAGAAGTACAACCGCTACACTAACCCTAGCGATTGGTATGCGTTTTACAGGAAAGTAGCGTCTCAAGTCGGGTGGGTTACGCAAAGTTTCAAACCGTTTCAAAGATACTTTTCCTTTCCAAATGAGTTTAAGCTAGATCTCTGATGTTGTGATCGACATCTTCAGCGAGGTCTTAAAAGTTAAAAAGGTCGAGAAGAGGGCTTTGAAAGACACAATTGGGAGTGTAGAGAAATCCAAAAGTACTTCCGCCCTTATCGAATCCAACAGCATTGAGAGCAACCGTGGTAACTTCCATATTTCGGCATGCACAGTTGACAAGAACGAGCAGGGTGGTGTTACCCTCACAAGTTGCTACTTTAAGTTCACAGAAAAAGAAGAGGACTATTTCTTCACGGAGAGAAAAGGCAGGAAATAGCATTGCAGATGTTTATAAGTCTTTGTTTTGAAGCACGCTCGCGAAGAATTAAGTGATTGAGACTTTACCTTTAATGGCTTAACATTTACGTTATTCTTGTTCCCCTTTGATAAAAAAAAATTGTTTATAATTAAGAAAGAACTGAATAGTTCGTTTCTTTCGTTGAAGACTGCTTATTTGTAATCAGGGTGTATACCTGAAAATTCCTCATTAGAAACTTTTGATTCCCTTTAATAAAGCAACTGTCAGCACGGTTTGTTATCGTAGGTATGTTAGTTTATTTGACACCAAACCGTCGAAGGATACAATTGAAAAAGGCGAGGTGTAATCATAATGTCTAAGCGTAGGCCATGTTTTTCTGGGAACACTTGTCTTTGGTTCACTATACATCTTTAATTGACTCCTTTATAGTTAAGCTTTGAAAGTTTTGTGCATGATACGTAGCAAAATTAGAAAAAACTTTTTGCTTTAGATACATCATTTTTGGAATTAATGTAATAGCGGCGAAGCTGCAATAACTTAGGAACCAATGATTATCCAACTTGAACCCACTAGTATGATATTTTTCCATGATAGACTAAGAAATGCACTTGAAAGATTGAGATGCATTAAAATGCCTGGTGAAATATTTTTAGACCCAGAACTCGTGATTTCCAATGTATTACTTGACCTGTACAAGATGTCTTCACAATGCTGGGATCAACGGTAAAGGACTTTGATTTTTCCAAGTGAACCAAACAACAACATAACACTTGTAATGCCCACCTATACATGGCTTTTATACCCATGCAATAACTTCAGCATCATATCATGAAGTGTATTGTGCACGTATCGCTTAGTCTCATAACGCTTATGTATCATGACGAGCTTTGCTCAAGAAAAAAATTCACAGCAGGCATCGTAAACTGATGCCGAGGTTTGGGGAAGAAGGCGTTGGGTGGATGTCATCACATCAATCACACCACGATGTAATTACATAGACTTAGCGCCCACGAATCCACGAGAGATAAGCGATTGCGTGCGAGTTAACGCGTGGTCATCTGATAGCGATGAAAATCAGAGTCATGAAATATAAAATTTGCTATGCGTGATGCCCAATAAAATACTACTTTCTTTGTGATTCTGCCTGTTTCCTTATTATTATGACATTGCTAATCACGTAGTCTTTCTACGACCCTTTCTTTTCACAGAAGAGGCAATACCTGTTTCAATTATTTATGTATGATTCTTTCGCTTGGTTTGCCATGAAAAAGCAACAAAAGATATCGTTATTTTCATGTGTCGATGTGACGAATCCGCGCCACAAAGGTGGGTGCCCCCTAACACAAACAAAACACAGAACATAAACGAGCCCGAGAACACACGCCACAATACAACTAAACGTAGGCCTAGAGATATTTATTATGCTAATTAAACCAATAAAGCGACTAACAATAACGATAATACAATGATCTAATTAATTTACAGGAATACGCTAACTTAAACTACAGTACACTAAAACTATTTACAAGATTATTACTATTAAGATAAAAAAAAGGTTTTTTTTTTAGTTCAGTTCGGTTGGGTTTCACCTTACGCCCGCGTCCGTGTTCTTCTCTTGTCCACAAATCACCACGCTCCACCAACAAACAGTGCCCTGACAAACCAAACTCCCGTTTCTCCAACCAGGTTCCTGTCTCACCAGTTCTCAACTTTGCTCGTTTCCTTCGTTTCAACTTTGCTTCGTCTTCTGACAACTTTGCAGTTTTCAACTTTTTACTTCTCGTAACTTGACTCGCTCAGACTTGTTATTGAATTAGTTACTATCTCTTCTTCCTTTAGCTCACAGTCTGGTAGATTCTTTGCACACCCGTTCCCCCGCAAATGGTTTTCTACCGTGAAATGGAACGATTGTTCTGAATGAATTTCTCAGAAATGATACTGTGCCGAGTCTCCGTCGACTCAAATTTTTCCACGCTCTTCGCTCGTAACTCACAAACCTTCACCTCACTTCTTCAAAAAAAAACCACACCGTACCAAACCACCCAAATCCTTAAATACTCATGGACGCAAGGTGCCCGAAAAGAATGAAGAAAACTATTTGATATACACAATAAAGGTTAATTACACAACAGTTTACACAAGTGAAGAATAAAAATTACGTAACAGATACAAATAATCACGAACTACACTGATCCTAAGAGAATAAAAAAAATAATTTACATTTAATAAATAAATTCCTAACACTTCCATGACAGTCGAACGACCTGAGTAACAACCGTATCTAATTTCCAGTACGCGTTATTTAATGAATCGACCACAGTTCACGCTTTATGATCATAGTACACGATCCTATTGTTTTCGTACGAGACCTGTGGCGATCGTACGACTTGGCTACGTATCCTGGTTAAATTCTTACTAATATTATAATAGTAAACTTCGGCGGGATTTTCAAAGTTGAAAAGTATCATGTTTTCGATTTCGAAACCATTCGAAGTGAAGTCATGGAGGCAGTCGGATTGTCGACGTGCGCCTTACCCCCGGCTGACATAATTACTCAGATTCTTTGCAGGGTCACAAGTACCACACTTGACCCTTGCAAGCATTGGTATCTCCTTTCGAAAGAGGTATGTGGCGTTCCTGCGCGTAAATTTTTCAAACGCGACGTATTTAAGATATTTCCCGACGAAATCCATAGTGTGGCTGCGCGGGAACTTCAGCCCGCCAAATCATCGAACGGAGTCGTAGAGTTGGACAGGATTCCCGAATTCGTTTCTGTTGTGTCCACGTTCGGTCTAGTAGCTGGTCTTCTTCGTAATAGAACAATCCCCGACGAACTTATTAATTCTGCGGGATTTATGGCTATCATAAATTTGGTGAACTCCGCCACACTAGACTTTGAGCTCGAGTGCGCGAAAAATTCATCTTTTGGCGCCAAGCTCAGTCAAGACTCGGAAGAGTTCGCTTCTTTGCTTGTCGATAGATCAGCCAGGGTAAATTCCCTTGAAGAGGAACTGAAGAAACTTCAAACACGGATTTCCGATCTCGAATCGAGCATGGAGTCCGACAATTTTTCCTTTAATTCCCCATGTTGCTCATCAACTCCATTAAGTTCGTCCAGTTCCTCGTGCAGTTCAATCGAGGACACTAAGAATCGATCTGATTTAGGAACTACAAACAAGAAACGACAAATTCTTAAAAGGTGCAGGGAGATAAGAGCTGTCCTTGACGACGTTTCTGAGAGGTACAATGAATCTATCGCAGCTGTCCTTGGAAACAGCTTCCTATACGGAACGGATGGGGAAAGGGAAAGAGTACAGGGTATTATTTCAGAAGTCGTTGATCTAGTTACAAAATCAAAGGGTTCCAAGAATGTTCTGACCGAGCTTCTTTTGCCAGAAACACTCGAAAATGTCTTCCAAAGCATTCGTGTACCAGACTGGGAGCTGTTGTTTTTTAAGCTCCAAACAAGACTCCCAGATTCTGCATGGCAAACTTTGCTGAACCTGACTAGACTAGGAAAGAGTGGGGTGAGCTGCTAATCATAGAGGCTTTGCATTCATTCAATATAATTCTTTTGTGACTTATTTTATTTTCATTACTTTGTTTCTGTGTCAATGGGCTGTCGATCATGTGAACTTTTTTCTTACCTGTAAAGTAAACCGGCCCTTTGCAGGGTTGTCTTTGAGAAAATTCATAAGTGCTCAATTTTAAATTTCATGAGGAATCATAATTTGGGGATGATTGTGTGCACCTTGATGAGACCTGCAGCACATTGATTATTTTATGAGTACATCTAACATTAGCGAAGGATTTCCGATGAGGGGGAAATTAAATTTGTTCATTCAGTTTTGTGGCTTGAAAATCTGAACACTATACACAAACCAATTATGGAGACTTCTTTTAATTGGATGTTTTCATATGCATTTCTGAACATAACTGATGTCAATCTTTTTTTTTTACCAATTACAAGGTGTCAGCTAATGTAAACCTGTTTCATTATTTTTTTGTATAGAGAGCTGGAGACACACCTGTGCTACTAACAAAAAATGAGATAAAAGCATTGAAGAAACTAGTCTTCTCTGCAGTGCAGAAAACTTTCCAAATTGCCAGGGTCAACAATGCAGATTTTGATGCTTGGAATGTGCATCTAAATTCTGTTCTCATCTGGGCAATAAGGGAGCAGCACCTCCATTCATGTGACTCAGAAAACAAAGAGTTTAACATTAAACTAGATGGACGCCCACTTGGAGGTGTGTTCTCATTTTAGTAAATTCTTTGAGGGTTGTTAGTCTTGAGTACGAAACTATAATCCCTGCTAGGTTAAGTAGAGGTACTTTTGAATTTGTTTATTTCAGGTAAAGACCAAGTAGCTGTAGGCCTGGCACCTATTGATTTTAAAAACAAAAGCTCTGAGAGTGCATTGTCCATTTACCCCCTTGCAATTGGCAACTGTAAAGAGAAAAGGTTAGTGGTGATTTAAATAAGTTGGGTCAAATGATCAGTGAACAAAAATTATAATTACTAATTTTACAATGATTATTTATAATCATTTACAAGAATTAAAAAGAAATTATAAGATGTGCATTAGATCAGAAGCTGATGCATGCCGACAATGGTGCATTTTACTGGGTTTGAAGAGGAGACTTTAAATGCTCTTCAAAATAAACATAAGTAAGAATTCTAAGTGTACTTACAATATTGCCAATATTTTTGCAGTAGATACCAGAATATTCAGAGAAGTGGAATGGCATTAATAATGTGCTTTTTCAACTTGTTTTCTTTAATTTTTGTTTTTTCATCAGGTCAAATTTGAAGCAATTACTTGAGAATCTCAATAATCAGAAAGATGTCATCAAAAAACATGGAATATGGGTTGATGGCAAAAAGTACAACATTTCTTTCACAGGTGATTTTCATTTGGGGAGAGAAAGTTAAATTCTCATGGTATATCCTGTAATCATTTCCTTAAATTCCTGTTTCTGCAGTGACTCTTGATTACAAGGCCTTGCTGCTTCTACTCAACAAAAAAAATGATGAAGATTTCCTTCTTGGTGGGAAAGGATATGGTGTGGAATTTTGTGCATTTTGTGATGCAATAAGGGTAAATATTTCTCTTGATACTTTCCTTGCTTTTATTATTCCATTGACTTATGATCAGTTAAGTTCTCTGAAAGTAGAATGGTATCAAGCCAAATTTGAGGTGGTACATGGCTGTAGTGAAAAACAGTTATCAATGACTTTATTTTGTAGAATTGAATATTTATATCCATTGGTAAAAGTGCATTAAATTAGCTAAGAAATGAAATTTAATTAAATACTTATTTTAATTGAGGCCTGTACATGCCAGGGAGTTGATGCAGATGAAACCTGTCTAGATTGTCTAAGATCAAAAGCCAACATTGGAAGGTGAGATACCTGTAATAAAATTTATTGGTATCAGACATCTTTCATGCATTTCAAATCTGATCCAATTGACTCTCTTTATTTTCTTTCTATATAGGTGTTCAGGCCTTCGAGATGATCTTAATTTCCTGTTGGAGGAAGAATTAAGCAGCATTAATCTCTGTTCTCTGCATTGTGAGATGAGAAATTGTGAACAACTTTTGGGTTCATTGGGGTTGTTTGCATATCGGGTTGGTAGCCTTGATAATTTAAACAAGATTTTGTCTGATTATGGTCCTGAAAATTGCCATGGCTTCCCAAGAGTAACGGTCAAGGAAAGAAAAGGACAGCAAACAGAAATAACTAGACAAAACATTCAAGTGGCATCTTTTTCTGGTATGGTGTTTGTACTTGATTTAATTTATTGTACTTGCATATATAGTTATCTTTTACCTTGGGGCAGTTATTTCTTATATCAGCATCAGCCAGTGCTAATTTATCAGGAATTAGTTAATTCAGTATATATTAAAAGTATGGAAGAGCTGTATTTCTCAGTAATAGCCAGATCAAAGCATTAAATAGCCAATAAAACTCATTTGAACAACCAGTTTTTTTTATAGTCAAGGTATATTTTACCTGACAAATACCATGTAGTTTTGCAACTCTATGCTAACCATGCTGTCAGTGTGTGTCATAACATGTACATTACTCCAAAATCTCAGATGGATATTCTAGAAATGATTATTCTTCAGGTTCTACTGAAAGGACAGTTCTACAGAATTTTGAAGATGTCGTCGAAAGATCACTACCCCTTGAGAAAGTGACCAAATACTATATGGAATGTCCTGGAGCTGCAAGAAATGTCATTCTTAGCTATGTTGCTTTCTTTGAAGAGCGCATAATGGTATGCAATTAACCTTTTGAACACTAGCTTCAGCAGTTCAGTCGTATGTACTTAGTCTAGTAGTTCAATGGTCATTAGAATTGCGGTGTGATTGAATCCACTGAGAATCTGTCAAAATTAAATATATGCCTTGAAAATAAGATAAAGCTTAATATAGAGTTTCAAAAACCTTGTCATAAGGAGTTGCTAACTGATAATTTTTAAATTTTTTGCCAATTGAGAAATGCAACATTTTGATTTGCAGTTTGTGAGTGACCTATTTGACAGGGGAACTTACATACGTGATTATGGCTCTACAGAGGAAACAGTTAATCTTGATGACACGAAAGGTAAAGGCTGCTGCATGAGGCCGTTTTTCCCTATAACTTAATTTTAGTACACCTCATACACTGTAGATGCTATCAATAGTTGCATTGTCACACAGTGAACTACAATATTTCTCCAATTTATTTCTAAAATTGAGCTTTGACAACCTGGAGTACCATTTTGTTGTCCTTTTTGTTTCTTCTTTGTTGTTTGTCTTGCATTGGTGCTTTCAGTGGTGTTAATTCACATGTAATAACTATTCAAATTAAGTGAATCTTGTGTCCATTCCTCACAGAGCTTAAAGCCTTTTTGCTTAAACTTGAAAAGTATTGGAAAAAAAAACAAAATGAGGTGGAAACAGCATTCCTCAAGTTGGAGGAAATGTCAAATGGTGAAGAGCCAGGCAAGAAAAAGAGGAAAAGAGGGAGAAAAATACAGCCAGAAGTTCAAATGTCCTCTAGTTCTTTTGCAAAATATGCAGCTGAACTTCAAATTGAGATGTTTTCAAAGGTAAGTTGAGAAAATTGTCCTAAATTATTCACAAATGAAAAATGAATGAGAAAAGTACTATGTTTAAAATCCACATCAGAAAATGTTATTTAAAGGTTTGCCTGATGCAGTAAGATACTAATAACAGCCAATTCATATCTGAGCTAACTTGAAGGTGATTGCCTAAAACCTTTTATACTAGGTTTGCTGTGATTGGAGAGAAATTGCTCTTACAATGCGTGAGAGAGTCTTTGAAGACCATGAAGAACAACAGATTGACATTCATGATGTGAAGGTGACTTTTTTCTACCATTAAGAACGATTGCCTTTCCATTGCTTCAAATATGGATGTAAGAGCTCTAATTATCTGAAATGAGGATGCCTTAAAAATCATTTTAATCTACTTACATACATTTGCTTTTATATGTGTTAGCTTTTGGTTTAAAACTCATGCACTCAGCTTACACCAGCAAATTGATAATTCTTAATTACACACTCAGGAAAACTGCTAGCCTCCAATTACCATACTTTATTCCCCTTTAGCTAGTCTTATACTTTTTCCACATTTATCTTCTTGGTCTTCTCATTTAAGTGCAAGGAGTGGGGATTTTTGCTAAAGAAGCTGTTTGGTTCTCATCTCGGCACTGGTGACTATGGACACCTAGTTGTTGACCACAGTGCTATGCTTCTTCGGCAATTCCGCTCTTTCTATAAGTATTCAGGGCAAGGATTTGAGTCCTCCACAAGCTACATCGCCAGTTGTATTCTAAGGCAACAATTAAACCATGATGCATCTGGGCCTGGCCATTCTTGTAAGTTAATTAACATTTATTTTGATGGGTATGCAATTATGAAACATGCACATGTTAATGAACATCTACTTTAGATGACAGTAGAACCTGTCAAAATTTCACCTTTTTCTTTCCAGTGAATCAAATCCTCACCCACTGGTATGCAACTATGCTGCTATCCCTGAGGTACTCATTCTATGAAGCACGGAATTGTATTAATGTAGGTGGGTATAGTTTTTAATATCTGTTTCAGTGAGTTTTTTAGTTTACTCTTTGTGAACTTTTAAAATAATTATGATGAAACATAGAATTAGCACTCAGGTTATTAATCCTTTTTTTTCCTAGGAAAAAAAACATTTTCCTACCGCGGATGTGGTTGGAAAAGTGTAAGTCACGATTTAAAATCATGGACTGAAGAAAAGAAATCGTGGGTGTTTGTTCTTAGTGATCTTTTTGAGCAAATGTTTGGAACTGACTACTTAACCTATTGTTTTGACAAAGATCATGGAACTAAAGTTGATGATTCCAAAACATGTGAAATTTTTGAATACTGTCATGAGTCCTGGGAAAAGCATTTCTCCATAGAAATTCCAGAACCACAAGATGATCTCAAACATCTCTGTCATCCCAGAATTCATGTTAGTTCACATGCCAATATTCATCCGTTACAGCCAGCACCCAAACGAATTAAATTTGATATTTGTGACTCAACTTTGTCTAACATCTACCCGTCATCCACTTCAGTGCTCAACTTTGCTGACTCCACACACTCAAAGAGTTATGAACATCCTGATTCTGCATCCATCATCAGCCAAACATCCCCAAAGCTTGTTGGTGACACTTCTATTTTTATTGAAGATGATGATAATGATCTCACAATACCACAGCAATGTGCACTTCAAGCTGCAATGGCTAAGGCCACAACAAGAGCTGAAGTAGCTGCCCTTTACAGCCTCATTCCTCCATTAACATCCAGATCTCCCTCTGCATTGAACCCATTTTATGAGAAGCTGCCCTTTTCAGATCCCTTCTGTCTAGCAGAGCGTCCTTGTGAAGTTGACATCCAGAGGGCTCACACAATTTTGAACAATGAACGAAAAGCTGGTAAGAATCCTAGTGGCATCGAGATTGAAGGTATCGGGCAGTTCTCTGAAAATGCCTTATCTGTCTTGCGGCGTTTCTGTGTAATCGTGTACACCCATCACAAAGTATCTGCAGAGGCTTATGGCTCCTCCAGATGAAATGCAGCCCCGAAGAACTTGTACAGATGCAAAATGCCCTTTGGAATGTTTCAGCCACTCAACCAATACTGGAGCATAGTAGTAAGAACCTCGATTCCACCTCATTTTTGGATCTTGTTGAGGAGCGATACATTGACAGTTTTGTCATAGATATTTGCATTTGCAAGTTTCTAGACATGGCAAGAGAAATTGGAAAGGGTTTCACTGTCTTCTTTCCAAGTGAGTTTTATGATTGGATGAGGTCAAATGACAAAGAATTCCAAAGGCAGAAGTTGAGAGAAACTGTAGAGCTGCTGAAACAAGCCAATGACCTCCAGCAAATATTGGTGCCAGTCTACCTGCCCAACCACTGGGGATTGATTTTTGTGGATCTAGTCAGCAGAGAGATGTATTTTGATGATGGAATGAAGTCCACTGCACCTCCCATAGCCCTTTCCTCAGTCAAAAGATCATTAGAATTGCTCTTAGAAATATACCCCTGTCATGCTGCTCTTCAAACAAAGTTTTGGCACAATTGTCACAGATTTAAGCGTTTTAGTATGCCATGTCAGACAGCAGTTGATTCTAGGATGATTGGTGTTGGAAGTTGTGGTATTGGGGTGATAATGGCAGCAAAAGATATATTATTTGATGGTGCCTTGTCCATTAACAACTTTCAATGGCAGTACTGTAATATGGATGTGCACAGGAAAGACTTGATGCTTCAGATTCTGAAGTGGAGAGACCAAGCTGGAAGTCCTGGCCATTAGAGACTTAGTGCACAACCTATTCTACCCTAAAGCCACCTCTGTTTCTCTTGTGTTGTCAGTCCATCGGCTGACTGCCTGTTGTCATCTTATAGCAGAACTGTTACAAAAAATTTGAAAATTACTTTTTGGTTTGTTTTCTTTTTGTGTTTGTTATTGTTTTTGTTCTAGTCTTTTATAAACCATGATTGTTTTATACTTACCAGTTCTGTTTCTCTTGGGTAGTCAGACTATCACTGTCTGTTGTTATCTGATGGCAGAACTATTTTTAATATTTAATTGTTATTTAATTTGTGCTCTATTTTTTTCGCTTTTGTTTGCTTTACTTTGTTTTGTTTTGTTTTTGTTTTTTTATTATTTTTTACATAAACTTTGATTGGTATCTACAAACCAGTTCTGTTTCTCTTGGGTAGTCAGTCCATTGTGGGCTGTTGTTATCTGATGGCAGAACTATCTTTTTTTTATAATTTTTATTATTTTTTTTTTGGCATAACATGTCAACCACTTCTGTCTCTCTTGGGTAGTCAGTTCATTGTGGACTGTTGTTATCTGAAGGCAGTGGTACAGACCCCTTTTTTCCACCTCAGTGTCCGTACCTTGTCGTGGTGAGGTGGCTTGAGTGCCTCAATGACCAATTGCAATACAATTCTTACACAGAATTCAGCTTTGGTCGGTGAGCTGTATTTTCTGCAGGGTAGAGGCCAGACTAACACGGACTTTGTCATTGTTGTTATTGTTATGATTATTATAATTATGATTATTATTAATGTTTTTGTTATTGTTATTATTATCATTATTGTTATCTTTATGATTGTGTTCATCACTTTGAAATGAAATAGGTTGCTCAATGAGGATGGCATGCTGAGGCAAGTAGACTACCATTTAATTCCTCCCCCTCCCCCCCCCCCCCAAATAGAAATTCAAGTGTTTCTGATGGTTTATCTCTTCAGTAAATTGTTAAAATGCAAAAAGTTTCTGTGACACGTTGTACAGAGGGCTTTCTCTTAAATAGTTGTTTTCTAATTTAAAACCACCTGCCTGGTTCTGTTTCTCTTGGGTAGTTGGTCCATGGACTGTTGTTATCTGATGGCAGAACTAATAGGTGGATCTGTTTCTCTTGGGTAGTCAGTCCATTATGGGCTGTTGTTATCTGATGGCAGAACCACCAACTTGTTCTGTTTCTCTTGGGTGGTCAGTTCATGGACTGTTGATATCTGATGGCAGAACCAGTCCCTATTTTTTTTCTGCTCTATGTTGTTAGTCCTTTATGGACAGGTATTTTTATCTGATTGCAGTATTAGCTTGCTCTTTTTGTTTTGAAAAGTGTGTTGCTTTCACTGTTTGTCACCTAGCTATCACCTGTTATTAATCATAGTCACTTTGGTCAATCAATGCTATCATTGTCCTTATATATTCTTATTACTAATTCAGCTGCTATTCTTCTCTGTTTGATACAGGGTCCACTACAGATAGCACTAGCTTAATGAAGTCCCAAAACCTTTGACAGTGAGCCAACTCAAGAAATGCAGTCCTGAAAAGATTTTGGTGTTTTCCTGTCTATTCTCGAGTTTATTTTGCCCCAGTTTCAATCACTTAGATAATCACTCAGCCAGACTATCAAAAACACCATTTAGTTCATAGATAAACATTGAAATAATGATAATGATAATAATCATAATGATAATAATCATAATGATAATAATATAAATGATAATAATAATTATTATTTTAATGGAAATAATTATAGGAATTATAGTCATAATGATTATCATTATAACTAATAAACAATTATTATTATTATTGTTATCAATGTTGTTATTATTATTTCCATCATGAATTACTAGAGATGCTTGGAAAAAAAGGTGTAGTTCCCTCCAACTCATCATTCTTTCAGTTAAGTGAACTAAGAATTCTGTGAACAGTTACTGCTTTATTCTGTCATTCCTGATGACCATAGAAATAGTGAAAGTCCCCAGATATTATCCCTCCAATATTTTTTACATGTTTTTATTTTTTTTTTTTATCCAGTGAATTTGGTTGCAGCAGAATGAAGTGCATCAGAATATAGTGTGCCCAGCTAGACATGAATTGTGCAAGCATTAAAGATTCATTCTGCTGTATTCCGGGTTTAATTTTAGCTTTCTACAGACAAGTTTGTTTCTCTAAAGAAAGAAAAACACCATTTATGGTTTTTTTTTTAAACAAACTGATAAAGACTGCGAAGAAACAGCCACCAAATTTACGGAAACATGGTGAACAAGTCAACTAGACTGTATTAGACATTATTGAAAATGTTTTAAAAACATGGTGCAGGCTATTATTACACTAAATCAAAGTATTACTTTAGAAACATAAAATCGCAGGGTCAGTTTCCCATGTCTAGTGCCTGAAAAAAGATCAGGCCACCAAATTACTTCAAATTCTCTGGTTGCTCTTCCCTCTCCATTCCCAACAACAATTTCAATGTGCTGGGTGGGAATCGTGCTTGATTTCTTGCCCCTTGCTCTTTCCTTGGCCGCCTGTAAAGCTTGGTGAGCGTTTAACAACTCATTACTCGCATTAACTTCCGTATCCCCCCGATAGCTTTTCTTTAACTGTAATGGTACAGAACTTTGGCTCAGGGCAGAAATAACATCATTGACCTCATGATCCCTGTAGTGAAAAACTTTGGATTTTTCTCTCCATACAGGGGGCCGCAAATGCCGTTTTTCTCTCGCACTGTTTAGAAAAGCATTTGGCATCCTTGCCAACAAAGCTTGGATATACGTTTCAGGAACATAATATCTTTCAACTCGACACCATTTCCCTGAAACCAAAATGATTAACAAAAGTTAGATTATTTTTGTCGTAAAATGTTCTAAGTGATTTGCTCTTTTTAAACGTAAACCTGAGTTATTTTTAAATCACATAATTGCACGTGTTATTGGTATCCCTCGAAAACCTTCCCATAGTATTAAAATCTAAGACAAGCAGGTCTTTTGACAAGGTAATGGTAACAATCGCGCTGTACAACACCAGAATTATTTTCCTGACTGTGAAAAGAGAAAAAAAAAGTCTGCAACTTCGCGTCGTACGCAACCATTCGTACGCAGTTATTACTGGTGTCCAATTTCGAGAAGAGCCCATGATTATTTTTCTTTTAGGGGTGAATTTCTCCTATGTCCCCAATTTCGTCGAAGAAAAGCGCGAACACGTAATAAAAGTAATGAGTAAGTCACAGTGAACAACCCGGCAGCGCAAAGTGACAATGCTCTACATCCCAAATGAGAAGTGTTCCTCAATTTTTAACACGAACCACCAATTCTTAACATTTTCAATTTCTACGGTTTTTTAATTTCTGCAACTTGGACATGTTCTTGAGAAGATATTAAATCAGTTAGCTTTATCGTTCCCTTCTAAATTATTTAGTCGGAAGCGCCTGACTGGACGCTGGTTTAACTTAAAACTTGTTGAGCGACGTGGCATTTTGACTGCACATTACTAATTAAACTTGATTTTGACAGCTATTTGCGCGTGATAAGAGCGGAAAAGAGAAAAATTACATACCAGCGGCTTTTGGATGTAGGGACGAATTAAGACTTTCTACAATGCCACTTATCCATTGTTTGTAATTGATAGACCTTGTCCTTATTCTTGCGGGAGGCTGTACGATCTGTTGTCCATTGTACAACTTGACAAATGTAGCCCACTCTGCCTTGAGCGCAGCAATGCGATGTTTCGATTCTCTATGTCTCAGTAGCGCAGTTGTTGTGTTGAACATCGATGAGCATATGTCGCAGCGTGTCTTGTAAATAGCTAGAGATGCCATGTTTGAGATAAGCGCTGAATATGGACAAGCGTTGAAACTGCTACTGTACTCAAAGAGCACAATAGATCGTTTTTCATTGTAAGGAGGTCTTTCACACCTCGTCTTCCGGAGGTTTTTCGACTTACGCAACATTTCTAGGATTTCATCAATAGCGCTCTGATATCTGCGCTAGTGTGATCACCTGCGACGCCTTCGAAAATTGGCATTTCAGTCTCCTTTTCTGTCGATTACTTCTCTTGATTGTGTACCTGGTAAAAGTGTTGTGCAATGGCCAGGAACAAACGCGAGGCAGTGAAGGACAAAGATAAGTTGAAAAAGATCAGAAAGGAAGCACGAAAGAGGTGGAGGCAAAAAAAAAGCCGCAAAGAAAGCGATGAAAAAGTTAGCGGCGGAAAAGAAGCTCAACGAAGATAAGGAGCGGCGAAAGCTCAGAGAGATAGACCCATCGCTAGTCGTGAGGACGACGAAGTTTCTTGGCGCTGGGACATTTGGCAGTTGCTACTTAGCCTATTACAGGGATGTGGTAGTAGCTGTCAAGGAATTTAACAAGAGAAAGAACGTCGATCTAAGAAGCGAAGTATGCCACGAAGCGACGATGATCAAACACCTGGAAGATCACCGTGGTGTCCCTCTACTCTTTGGCATCGTAACCAAGAGCGAGCCCTATCGACTTGTTACGAAATTCCACGGTGTTCAAAACAAAGGCCTCACTCTGTACAAAGCCATTAAGAAAGAAAAACTGGAAAAGCCTACTTGGCTTGGAATTTTAAAAAATCTTATTGAGGCATTGAACCACGTTCATTCGTGTGCTATTCTTCACAATGACGTGAAGAGCAATAACGTGGTAATGGAGCAACGAGGAGAGGAGTGGAATCCTGTTGTTATCGATTTTGGGAAAGCTCGCTTCTCGTCAGATCCCAAGCCGGCTATGTCCATGTCCATCAACCAACAGATGAGATATCGAGAAAAGTATCCTCACATTGCCCCCGAAATTGTAAACGGAAGTGGCAGGCAGAGTGCCCAATCGGACATATTTTCTTTAGGGAAAATAGTTTTGGCAGTGTTGGATTTGCTCCCAACAGCGACAGCGAAATCTTTAAAGGTGGCCAGAACTGCTCTTTGCGAAGAGCCTGCAGAACGCCCCTCCTTAAAGGAACTATCAGAGGCACTCTGAACATATTAGATATAGGTACATTTTCAGTTATATATATGGTTATCTTCTAATTTATTTTCTCTCGGCTGGCTTCTTTAAAAAATGAGTATTTCTCCCATTTAACTTTTAGTGCGTAGTAAATGCGCTTTTATTTTCTTCTCACCAGTATGTCAACGACCAAATCAGTGTATATTTAGTAATTTCAAACGTTCTTGTTATTGGTAAGCACGTTCTACGAGTGTTTACAGTGTAAAATACCTCTATTTAGATTAAAACAAGTTATAATTTCGCTTCACGTTGTCTTCTCTCCAGTATGTAACCAACAAAACGTTTCTCCGAAAAATAAATCCTCCCTTCAAAATCGAAGATTTTCTGGGTTTCCGCAAATTCGTATTTTTCCAAATTCCCTTTTATATGTTATGTTGATTTGTCTTTTCTTCAACGTATAATTTAGTTCAGCGTCGATCATTTATCATCTTCAGCACAAAATATTCCGATCTTTAAGTTTAACTGTAAAATTTCTTTGGCTTACTTTGTGCGCATTAAAAAAAACGCTAAAGTAAACATGACTTCATTCCACGCGTGAGTTTAACCTGGAAAATGCCTGCACGCGAGTGACGCCGACATTACCGCGTGTCCCTTTCTGGAAAACATTCGTGTTATGACAAGAAAGGACGGCTTAAAGGTTTTGCATGGGTTACCCAAACCATGCAATTTTGACGCCGAAAAGTGCCAAAAAGTAATTACAGAAACCTCATCCGCAACACCTTGAACGTGCTGTGGGCGCGAACTGAGGTCTTGTCTTACAGTTAATAATTGCCAGGCGGAACTCAGATCCGGCTAAGCCTAATTTGCATAAATTTTTTCGGTGCGCAAAGCTCGTCATGTTATCTCGATTATTCTTTATACATTCCATTTGATCATTAATTCCTTCAAAGGAACAAAGATGCTATCCAAGTATCGTATAGCATATTTTCAATAAAGAAGACTACCGTGCTGTTTTCCTTATCACTACGACTATTGATTCTGCAAAGACATTGGGGCACTCAGACCATCCCATCACCAGCAAGTACAATGTTTTTTCCATTACTGGAATCATTATGAAAAATATAATTAATTTAATGGTAACTCGATGAGTGTTAGACTCAATATGTAATAACATGCTTCAGTTGATGAGGGAAATTACTGAGTAAACCTACCTAGAAGTCCAAATGTTTTCGCAAGGAACTCATGATTTCGAATGTGTGCTTGACTTCCGCGTAATGTCTTCACAATGCTGAGGTCAACGTCAAAGGGGTTTGTTTTTTTTCCTTTCAGTTAGATACTACCATTTGCGTTCAACCGTGAAGCATGAACGTTTTTTCATGTATGTTTATTTTTCAAACGAGACAGTTTCCCATGCAGACAACTGTGACGATGGGACCAATGAAAATGTTTCGTTTGGAGCACGAAACTATGAATGTTTGTCAAACAAACTTGGCAAATCATGTTCACATGGTGTGCAGGTTTGACAAAATTAGTCATCCTTTCAGGTTTGTGCTGAACACTTGACGCCCGTGCAAATATGTGTTTAGTGCAAATGAAGGTCATCTATGACTAATATTCTTCCAAGCGTATCACTGCCTTTTTCATAGGGGAGGAGGAGCTTTTGGAATACGATTTCCAAACTTTCAAGGAACGTATTGTAAGAAAAGTCCCTTACCTAGCCAGAATAACAAGCCTCTCTGCTACGCCACTTCATATAACAATGAATGACGAAATCAACGAGGTCGACATATCTCCAGTATATTTTGCGTTTCAACTCAAGGAAATACTGTCAAAAGGAAAAACATCACCTTATAAGCATTTACATTCGGATCGCCATCAGTTTAGGGGGTCGGGACTGATTAGTGTGAAGTCAACATGAATCCACCGCCAAATCGGCCAAAACATTTACCAGCATTGTAAACTGACATCCTATAGGTCAAGCAGTACATTAAAAATCACGATATCCGGTCTTTGTGAAAATATTTCCATCTCCACGTATATTTACTTATTTCCCTCACCAAAGCATTTTATTGCTTCTGTTACATTTCTCAGCCCATTAACTATAATAGTAAAACATTTTCCCAGTAGGCTTAAGATATATAATCATAGCTTCCTTATCAAGTTAATGCATTTGCCCTGCTATTAAATTGATTCCAAATTATGATTTTTCTACGTGTAGTTTACAAAATGTCAAAGCTTAGCTATAAAGGAATCGATTAAAGACGCATAGCGAACCAAACCCAGGTGTTCACAGAAAAACATGGCCTACACTTAGACATTATGATTATACCACGACCTTTTCAGTTGTCAAGATATCCTTCGAGGTCTCGGTGTCAAGTAAACTAACATAACTACGATAACAAACAATTTCTAACAGCTACTTTGTTAAAGGGAATTAAAAGTTGCTGATGAGCACTTTTCAGGTATATGTCCTGATTACAAAAGAGCAATTTTCAACGAACGAAACGGATAAGAGGGACAAGGGTAACGTAGATTGACAGAGGTAAAGTCTCATTCACTATCAATTCGCAAATTATATCCGTCCTGAATAAAAAACGTAGACAATAATGTTCAGCTCTTCGTATGCACCGAGACCATTTATAGGTTGAGATGCGAAAGGAAGCGCGTGACTCTGTTGCCCAGTTTCTGATTGACTTCTTCGCGAACTTGGTCGTAAACATCTTCCTTTAAAATGAGGACTTCGGCAGACATCTGCAATGTTATGTCCTGCTTTTCCCTCTTCGCGAAGAAATAGTTGTCTTTTATTTCTGTGGACTGAAAATAGCAACCAAGGTGGGAAACGCTAACCTGCTCGTTCTTGTCAACTGTGCATGCCAAAATCTGGAAGTTACCACGATTGCTCTCAATGCTGTTGGATTCGAAAAGGGTTAACGCACTTTTGGATTTCTCTAAACTCTCGATTGTGTCTTTCAAAGCCCTCTTCTCACCCTCGTCAACTTTTAAGGCCCCACTGCATGGCTAGAAATCTCGGACACGTACGCGCAGTTGAATGGTCCAGAATGAGCAAAAGCGAGTCACGCAACTCCTCACGACTTAGAGACTTAACTGAGAAAATAGATTTAAAATCCCAGTTACCTCCTTACTCCATTGCAAAGTCTCAAATGTTCACTGACAGTTATTTAGTACGACCCGAGACCCAAAATATTCTTAGAACATTGTCGGCTTCCACATCGTAATCGTTGCGTTTCTTCAAGATTAACAGTACAGATGATGCTATGTAGTAACAGTATGGCGGCAGTGCAAGAACAACATCACCAGCTCTCCGTAGATGTCCTTTCGCCGGAAATCTTTGGAGTGTAACAACTTTGTTCACTGCGATTTTAAAAGCGTCGAAGCCACACTTCAAGACACAGTAAATCATATTTCTCAGGTCTTCATATCCATTGCGTTTTTAGGTCTTGTTTCTCTGAAATTGTGATATTTTCTGGTCGAGGAATGATGATATTCCTACGGAACCGTGCGGCGAAATCCACCATAAAAGTAGCACACTTCTTTGCTATTTCTTTGATCAAACATGTTGTTTTCAATCTCCCCGGGTAACCTGGCTTTCTTTACGGTAACCCGGCTTTCTTTCTTCCAGTCTCTTTTTATCTTATTGCCCGGAAATTTAAAACCTGGGGGATCTGAGGCTGGACTCTCCTGATGGCGCGAAAACGCGGCGCGAAACTTAAAGGTCACCCAGCAACACAACGAGTTATTTTGAATATGCAAATTTCAGCATCAGGAGAGCCCGATTTCCGGATCCCAAGATATTAATTATTTTCTGGGCAACAAGATTTCAGCATCACCTGCATTATTATACAGTGAAATGCCTGACAAAACTTTATCAAAAGAGGAGGTGAATGTGCTTATAAATGGAACAGTTTCTTCACAACACCTTAACTACAAACATCTGGACTATGTTGTAAAACAAGCAATTGCTGGTGATCAAGTTGTGTACAGGATGGCTATCCGAAACACTATACTGTTGCAGTGGGCAAGTTTAAAGGACTCCGAGAAAAACCACATCGACTTGCTTAACGACATTATACCTGGAACTGTTCTGAGAATTAAAAGAGATTCCAAACGAATGAAAGAACGCTTGCGAGTTACGACCATTCGTCTAACTGGGAGCTTAAGGGAAAAGAGGATGGGTAAAATGGATTGGACGTCTCTGATGGGGGATGAAAGAAAAAAATTACTCAAAAATCTTCCTGCAAAATTGGAGAGCTCAAAGGATTCCATCCACCGTAATACTGCCCAGACCGTTATTAAAATATGGAGGGTATTTTTCTGAGCCCTACATATAATCCATCAAATCCTTCTACTTGTGTGCGATTGGTCTAAATGCACCTCGCGACCTAATATTCCCCAGTTATTGTTGGTTTATGATCTTAATATACACGTAGTATTGGACATTTTTAATGTTTTTAAAACAATTAATCCTCAGCACATCCAAGTTCTAAAATTTTATCCACTTTCCTCAAAGGACTTTGCAGACATTTATTTCCACACAGTATCATCATTGTTGCCAGAGCAATGAGAAAAATGTGGAGCAAAGGTAGGGTAGGTCCAATATGATACAATTATTATGTTTGGCTAATGTTTCCAAACAGATTTCTGCTAAATGCTTCATTCCAAAGAAAAGTATAACCTTATTCTGCAGATAAGAGAATGGATCAAACTTTTTCTGTCGCTTGCAAATTCCTGTAAGGGGTATGCAAACAGGAATGTGACGCCTTATATGCATGCTGCTGCATATCACTTGCAAGATGTCATCGACAGATTTGGTAGTGTAAAACACTTCAGTGGCCAAGGTACTGTCAGTGTCACTGGCTATTTTAATTTAGAACAAACTACATGTATGGCCAGTGAAACAATACCAATAAACTAACTTAACTGGTTTCCCTTTACACAGGCGTAGAAAAAAATAATGATGTGGCAAGAGCAGTTGCCCTTCACAAATCAAGAAACTGGGATAGCCCAGCAGATGTCATCAGAGCAGAGCACCGCCTTGCACAGTTGAGCCACAGAGAGAGGAGAAAAAGAAAATACAACAAACAAAATGAGGATTTCTGGAGTACTGGAAAAAAGATTTGATGTGTAATAAAAAGAGACAATGTGTCAGGTCCCAAAATGTGCAAGCAACTGAAAGCACCTCTCTCAACAGCAATCACAGTAATGGGATGACCTCAACTGTCAATTCACAAAATTCTGGCAGGAATTCAACCAGCAATAAGAGAAAGCATGCAAGCACAAAAAGGAAAGCTGGTGCTACCACTAAAAAGTTTAAAAGAACCAAAAACAGATAAGGAATAACTGAACAGATCTTTTGTATACTGAAGTTAATATTAAGAAAAGCAATATAGTATCATTGCTGTGGGTTACATTGCCTGAGAATAACATTTCAAGTCTTGAAAATGATTTATTTTTTCGAATGTACAATTTCAAGTTTCTGAATGTATTTGCTGCTAAATTTATACTGCACATTACTTTAGGCAGCAACTTTAATAAAGTCCACGGTTATCTTTTCTTGAAAAGCCCTTGTTGATTCAGTGATCATACCTTCTCTTATATGATAGTTTTTGGTTGACCATGAAATAAAATGTCTTATCTTCATTGGGAACAAAACTTTTGTTCCCTGCCCGTGAAGGTCAAGTAAACAATGCCAATTAGGAGGAAAAATGATGGAGAAAATTCTTCTTGTGCTAAAAGTTTCCACTGTCCATTTATCACTCCCTTCTTTCCAAAAAAGTGTTGAAATACATCTTCTCTGAACTCTATAGTCACTTGCTTCCTTTGTTTAGATGCTTTCAAAGAAGCAGCAATGGCCACTCTAAGCCTGGAAACTTCATTTAATATGACATTCCTGTCTGGCTTGGGATGCTTGTAGTATCTATTCATGATTAAAATAAATACAGATTAACAGAATCGAAATGACCCATTATGCACTAAAGTATAAGCAAGAACCAATTCCAAGGCCATATTCTGGAACACGACGAACGGTAAACACTGCAAAAATGTTTACTTCAGACAAAGCTGGTTCAAATGCTCTTGAGGCTCCCATGAAGCCTCAAATGAACTAAAATTCTTCCATTTCACCAGATATTCTCTCCCCTTAAGAGTAAAAAATAAAAATATTTCAGTTTCCTATTAAATACTCGCAAAATTACGCGTAGTTTGCGGCTTAACACAATTGAAGCGTAGGATTTATTGAAATTCTCCTGACACACTACCTACGAATTAAAACATTCTCTGTAGGAGAATATCTAAACTGATAATTAGCGAAAGTTACCTTTTCAGACCATTTCTCTAAACCAACTTAATGTTTGCAGAAGTCTTAGAAAAAATATAATTATTGAGAATCAATTTACTAATAGCATAATCCCCTTTAAAACGAAATTGATAATTTTTTTGGCCTGCATTCCGGGGATTTCCTTACGAGTTTCGCTTACCTGAATCACAAACTTACTTGCTGTCCTTGGCGGCTTGAAATTACCCTTTCCACCTCGAAAAAACGCCCGCCATCCACCGTACATCTCCTTGCCTTCAATTCTCTACAAATGTTAGCAACAGTAACGTTATTTAAATCCGCGAAAAAGCCGATGGATCTCTTCCCACGCGTCCGACTTGACGGACTTGACGCTATCTTGTTCAGAAGTCACGCTGAATTGCGTGTTGCTTCCCAGCCAACGGCGTACACGGATTTAACTTCTGTGATTGGCAGGTCAAGTCACGCTCCAATCTTCCCATGTCCGAGATTTCTAGCCATGGAAGACGTTGATCACAACATCAGAGATCGTAAATTCATTTGGAAACTGGAAGCGTATCTCTCGAACGGTTTGAAACTTTGCGTAACCCACCCGACTTCCGACGCCACCTTCCTATAAAACGCGTACCAATCACTGGGGTTAGTGAAGCGGTTGTACTTCTTGTTTGCTGCCAACTGAGAAAGCAGGGTGGAATTGAGCACGTCCTTCTTCCGTTGCTGATTGGTCACGGAACTAAAGGAAACAAGACTGCCTCCATCGACGAAACCAGTTTCAGAAAACGCAATGGGACCAATTCCTGGGGGTGTGGACTACTCTTCAAGTTCGATCGTTTTTATAACGTTAGTCAGGTCCATTTTGAAAACAATGAAAGGGAAGAGACGAAACAGGCTTGTGCTTCACCTTACGGCCCCAATCGGAAAATAATCTCGAGAATCGATTGATAATAAGCGCCATGAGCAAGAGACATATATGGTGATGAAACTATACTATTGGTCAGGTTCGACGACACAAACAGAGCGGCTTAAGCGCTATATTGGGCTTTACGCCGATAACAAAAGCTACAGCGGAAGTTTCTGCCTTAAAGACCTCAAGCGTGTCAATAGCGTCTTAATTCAAAATTTGTCTATTGTACTATTGTGAGTTCTATATGCATTCCTTTCCTTCTCAGACAAGACTGACAACCCGTAGGACTGAGAGAGCACATGCTTCGCACGAGTGACCTGAAGAACATCTGTCCTTGTAGAGCTCAGCGGCGAAACAAACCACCTGCGACTGACAACTTATTCGAAGAAATTTAGATCTATACTTAAAAAACGGTGTGGAGCGCCCCTTCTTTCGGAGGGAAATGAACTGGAGTCTGCAACAGACGGACTACGAATGCAAAGAATATTTTCTAATGACTTAACCTCTTCTTGTAAGAATAGAATGTAAGAAGAAGAAAGGAAAAAGCCTTTAAAAAGGGAAATAGAAACCAAGCTCATCAAACTCTTATTGAGAAAGGTAAACAATTTTTAGACCAAACTACTTTCTGAATGTTTTAATACACACCATTTTATTAAAAATGACTCCCACAGTGATTGCACGGTACATCATGAGCAGTTTCCTCAGGGACTATATATGGAAACCTTACAGAAGTAAGTTAACATTACTGATGATATCGATAATAAAGCGTTACTCAAACTGGAAAAAAAGCTAAAAGCCAAAGTATTGATTTTGCATGAAAGCAAGTCTCTTTCCTCTACGTACATTTAGCTCCTTAAAAAACGAAAAAAACAAAACCAGGAAAAAATGAAAACAAGACGATATCGCTAAACTTGACCTGCTGCAATGTTCAAAGCAATGTTCAGTTCGCAGCTCATTTTAAGAGTCTAGATATCCAGATTGTGGACAAAATCTTTAGCGCGTTTGCCCAACCTGTTGATGACGCCTTGGCGAACTTGCGTGTACACATCTTCGTTTAGGGTGAAGACTTGAGTTGACTTGTGCAATTGTATTTCTTGAAAGTTGTAAGAGAAGAAAAAGTAGTCGCTCGATACCTTATTGGCTTTAAAATAGGCACCAATGAAAGCAAGGCTGACCTGACCATTGGTAACTGTGCATGGCAGGATTTGGAAGCGACCATTATTGCTTGATGTACTATTCTTATTGAACAGAGTTAGGCCCTCTGGCGACTTCTTTAAGCTATCCAAGGTGTCCTTTACGACTGACACAAGTTGCTTGTCTTCACCAATCATTGCGCTCAAAAGCTCCAAAGTCACCTCGGATAACTTGAAGGAATCAGCACTAGATTTGTACTCGTCGAAGCTGAAACCTTGCAAAATCCAGCCTAGCTTTCCCAGTACGTAACCGTAAAACTCGTACCAGTCTGTAGCCTGCTCCTTTTTGGGGTACTTCTTGGTTGCCGCCAGCTGTGCAAACAAAGTGGAGTTTTGGACGTCTTCCAACTGTTGACCGCTCAGGTTATCGGTAAAGGAAGCAAGACTACCAGCAACAACTTTGCCCTGAGATGAATCAGGAGTCAGAGACTCGTCGAGTTCGAGGGAACATATAAATTCTAGAGCTGCCTGGCTCGACATGGTGATAGTTCGTGGACGCTCTGATAATACACACGAGAGCTTAAATCCCGCTGGCTAGCGCTTTTAAGAGCTTCAAAACAATAGAATATTTGTTTAACACGCTACCACGGACTATAAATGGTAAAGTGGCGATCCTATTGGTCAGGTTTTTCGATCCTTGACCACCGGCAATCAAAGAATTGAGTTCATTGAATTGAAATTTGTCGGAGCGGTTCTTTAGCGGATAATTCCGTTGTCTCGGTTAGCTTTTCGTCACTGCCTACTTAGCTTTTTTTACCTCTTTTCTTTTCTATGGCGTCGAATTTGCTTGAGTGCTCAGTGCATCTTTCTATGTTTTGCCTCTGCCTACAATACTACACACGGTGAAAGTAAATCTAGGCCATCAATCTGCAAAGACTTGTTTTTCTTTCAGTTTTAAGTGGGTGAATAACAAATACTTAAACACATGCTTTTTGAGTTTTCAGCCAAAAGTCCAACTGAAACCTTCAAGTGTTTTAATGAAAAAGAGTAGAAGTGATGATCTTCATGTTAATGCATATAGAACTCACAATAGTACAATAGACAAATTTTGAATTAAGATACTATTGACACGCTTGAGGTCTTTAAGGCAGAAACTTCCGCTGTAGCTTTTGTTATCGGCGTAAAGCCCAATATAGCGCTTAAGCCGCTCTGTTTGTGTCGTCGAACCTGACCAATAGTATAGTTTCATCACCATATATGTCTCTTGCTCATGGCGCTTATTATCAATCGATTCTCGAGATTATTTCCGAGTGGGGCCGTAAGGTAGAGCACAAGCCTGTTTCGTCTCTTCCCTTTCATTGCCTTCAAAATGGACCTGACTAACATTATAAAAACGATCGAACTTGAAGAGTATTCCACACCCCCAGGAATTGGTCCCATTGCGTTTTCTGAAACTGGTTTCGTCGATGGAGGCAGTCTTGTTTCCTTTAGTTCCGTGACCAATCAGCAACGGAAGAAGGACGTGCTCAATTCCACCCTGCTTTCTCAGTTGGCAGCAAACAAGAAGTACAACCGCTTCACTAACCCCAGCGATTGGTACGCGTTTTATAGGAAGGTGGCGTCAGAAGTCGGATGGGTTACGCAAAGTTTCAAACCGTTCGAGAGATACGCTTCCTTTCCAAATGAATTTACGATCTCTGATGTTGTGATCAACGTCTTCAGTGGGGCCTTAAAAGTTGACGAGGGTGAGAAGAGGGCTTTGAAAGACACAATCGAGAGTTTAGAGAAATCCAAAAGTGCGTTAACCCTTTTCGAATCCAACAGCATTGAGAGCAATCGTGGTAACTTCCAGATTTTTGCATGCACAGTTGACGAGAACGAGCAGATTAGCGCTTCCCACCTTGGTTGCTATTTTCAGTCCACAGAAATAAAAGACAACTATTTCTTCGCGAAGAGGGAAAAGCAGGACATAACATTGCAGATGTCGGCAGAAGTCCTTATTTTAAAGGAAGATGTTTACGACCAAGTTCGCGAAGAAGTCAATCAGAAACTGGGCAACAGAGTCACGCGCTTCCTTTCGCATCTAAACCTATAAATGGTCTCGGTGCATACGAAGAGCTGAACATTATTGTCTACGTTTTTTATTCAGGACGGATATAGTTTGGGAATTGATAGCGAATGAGACTTTACCTCTGCCAATCTATGTTACCCTTGTCCCTCTTATCCGTTTCGTTCGTTGAAAATTGCTCTTTTGTAATCAGGACATATACCTGAAAAGTGCTCATCAGCAACTTTTAATTCCCTTTAACAAAGTAGCTGTCAGAAATTGTTTGTTATCGTAGGTATGTTAGTTTAGTTGACACCGAGACCTCGAAGGATATCATGACAACTGAAAAAGTCTTGGTATAATCATAATGTCTAAGCGTAGGTCATGTTTTTTTGTGAACACCTGGGTTTGGTTCACTATGCGTCTTTAATTGATTCCTTTATAGTTAAGCTTTGACATTTTGTAAAATTAGCTGCGAACTGAACATTGCTTTGAACATTGCAGCAGGTCAAGTTTAGCGATATCGTCCTGTTTTCATTTTTTTTTGATTTTTTGTTTTCGTTTTTTAAGGAGCTAAATGTACGTAGAGGAAAGAGACTTGCTTTTATGCAAAATCAATACTTTGGCTTTAAGCTTTTTTTCCAGTTTGAGTAACGCTTTATTATCGATATCATCAGTAATGTTAACTTACTTCTGTAAAGTTTCCATATATAGTCCCTGAGGAAACTGCTCATGATGTACCGTGCAATCACTGTGGGAGTCATTTTTAATAAAATGGTATGTATTAAAACATTCAGAAAGTAGTTTGGTCTAAAAATTGTTTACCTTTCTCAATAAGAGTTTGATGAGCTTGATTTCTATTTTCCTTTTAAAAGGCTTTTTCCTTTCTTCTTTTTACATTCTATACTTACAAGAAGAGGTTAAGTCATTAGAAATATTCTTTGCATTCGTAGTCCGTCTGTTACAGACTCCAGTTCATTTCCCTCCGAATGAAGGGGCGACCCCACACCGTTTTTTAAGTATAGATCTAAATTTCTAAATTTCTTCGAATCAGCTGTCAGTCACAGATGGCTTGTTTCGCCGCTGAGCTCTACAAGGACAGATGTTCTTCAGGTCACTCGTACGAAGCATGTTCTCTCTCAGTCCTACGGGTTGTCAGTCCTGTCTGAGAAGGAAAGGAATGCATGTAGAACTCACAATAGTACAGGAGACAAATTTTGAATTAAGACGCTATTGACACGCTTGTGGTCTTTAAGGCAGAAACTTCCGCTGTAGCTTTTGTTATCGGCGTAAAGCCCAATATAGCGCTTAAGCCGCTCTGTTTGTGTCGTCGAACCTGACCAATAGTATAGTTTCATCACCATATATGTCTCTTGCTCATGGCGCTTATTATCAATCGATTCTCGAGATTATTTCCGAGTGGGGCCGTAAGGTAGAGCACAAGCCTGTTTCGTCTCTTCCCTTTCATTGCCTTCAAAATGGACCTGACTAACATTATAAAAACGATCGAACTTGAAGAGTATTCCAGTTCATTTCCCTCCGAATGAAGGGGCGACCCCACAGCGTTTTTTAAGTATAGATCTAAATTTCTTCGAATCAGTTGTCAGTCACAGATGGCTTGTTTCGCCGCTGAGCTCTACAAGGACAGATGTTCTTCAGGTCACTCGTACGAAGCATGTTCTCTCTCAGTCCTACGGGTTGTCAGTCTTGTCTGAGAAGGAAAGGAATGCATGTAGAACTCACAATAGTACAAGAGACAAATTTTGAATTAAGACGCTATTGACACGCTTGAGGTCTTTAAGGCAGAAACTTCCGCTGTAGCTTTTGTTATCGGCGTAAAGCCCAATATAGCGCTTAAGCCGCTCTGTTTGTGTCGTCGAACCTGACCAATAGTATAATTTCATCACCATATATGTCTCTTGCTCATGGCGCTTATTATCAATCGATTCTCGAGATTATTTCCGAGTGGGGCCGTAAGGTAGAGCACAAGCCGGAAATAAGTAAATATACGTGGAGATGGAAATATTTTCACAAAGACCGGATATCGTGATTTTTAATGTACTGCTTGACCTATAGGATGTCTTTACAATGCTGGTAAATGTTTTGGCCGATTTGGCGGTGAATTCATGTTGACTTCACACTAATCAGTCCCTACCCCCTGAACTGATGGCGATTCGAATGTAAATTCTTATAAGGTGATGTTTTTTTTTTGACAGTATTTCCTTGAGTTGAAACGCAAGATATACTGGAGATATGTCGACCTCGTTGATTTCGTCATTCATTGTTAAAGGAAGTGGCGTAGCAGAGAGGCTTGTTATTTTGGCTAGGTAAGGGACTTCTCTTACAATACGTTCCTTGAAAGTTTGGAAATCGTACTCCAAAAGCTCCTCCTCCCCTATGAAAAAAGCAGTGATACGCCTGGAAGAATATTAGTGACAGATGACCTTCAATCTGATAATACACACGAGAGCTTAAATCCCGCTGGCTAGCGCTTTTAAGAGCTTCAAAACAATAGAATATTTGTTTAACATGCTACTACGGACTATATATGGTAAAGTAGCGATCCTATTGGTCAGGTTTTTCGATCCTTGACCACCGGCAGTCAAAGAAATGAGTTCATTGAATTGAAATTTGTCGGAGCGGTTCTTTAGCGGATAATTCCGTTGTCTCGGTTAGCTTTTCGTCACTGCCTACTTAGCTTTTTTACCTCTTTTCTTTTCTATGGCGTCGAATTTGCTTGAGTGCTCAGTGCATCTTTCTATGTTTTGCCTCTGCCTACAATACTACACACGGTGAAAGTAAATCTAGGCCATAAATCTGCAAAGACTTGTTTTTCTTTCAGTTTTAAGTGGGTGAATAACAAATACTTAAACACATGCTTTTTGAGTTTTCAGCCAAAAGTCCAACTGAAACCTTCAAGTGTTTTAATGAAAAAAAGTAGAAGTGATGGTCTTCATGTTCCAATGTCTTCACAGAATAAGTACCGTGATCCATTGCGTCAGTAATTGACTAAACTACTCAAGGGTCTTACTTATCGACAGTAAGCGATACGTGCACAAAGCTTTGCATGATATTGGAACTAAGTCAAGCGCGAGTGTAAGATCTTAGGGCGGTATTATAAGTGTTGTTTTTCTGGTTGACTCTAAGCCAAAATATATGTATAAAGGGAAAAAAAAAACAAACCTCTTTAACATTGACCTCAGCATTGTGATGATATTCCGGTTAGATCAGTGCAGGCATTATCAGTGTTTTGTCTTTTTTTTTGTGGTTTACTCCTACACCGAAAATATATATCTAAAGGGAAAAAAACAAACCTCTTTGAAGTTGACGTCAGCATTGTGAAAGACATTACGCGTAAGTCAAGCACACGTTCGAAATCATTAGTTCTTTGCGAAAGCACTTGGACTTCTACGCTTCATTATAATTAACTAAAGCGTCTTAATGTACATTAAGTCTAACACCCCTCGAGTTACCATTAAATCATAGCTGGTGATGGGATAGTCTAAATGCCCCAATGTCTTTACAGAATAAAAAGTCGCAGTGATATGGAAAACAAATTAAATGAATAAAGGCTGATAGTTTCTAAAGAAACTGTTTGGGGCTGCGTCGGTGGGGGTAACGAAATAATTTGGATATATCAACAAAGTTGAAATGGTAAATTGGCCACCGTAACGATTACAAAAGCTGACGTTCCGAGCGTTAGCCTTTCGTCCGAGCGATATGGAAAACAGCACGGTAGTCTTCTTTATTGAAAATATGCTATACGATACTTAGGTAGGATCTTTGTTCCTTTGAAGGAATTAATGATCAAACGGAAGATATAAAGAATAAGGGGGTAAGAATACGTAAGCAGTATGAGAATAAGCGATACGTGCACAATACACTTTATGATGCTGAAGTTATTACCTGGGTATAAAAGCTATGGGCGGGAATTACAAGTGTTATAGGTCACGCAATACATTAGAAATCACGAGTTCTCGTTCTAAAAATATTTCCCCAGGCATTTAATGCATCTCAATCTTTTAAGTACATTTCTCAGTCCATCACGGAAAAATGTAAAACCAGTGGGTCCAACTGTTGGATGATCATTGGTTCCTAAATTATTACAGCTTCGCCGCTATTACATTAATTCCAAAAATGATGATGTATCTAGTAAAAGCAAAATATGTTTTTCCTAATTTTGCTACATATCATTCACAAACTTTCAAAGCTTAACTACAAAGGAATCAATTAAAGATGTATATTGAACGAAAGACCCCTGAAAACTTATTTCACATGGTATTTATTTCGAACAAACGTATTTTGGGGATGTAATTTTGTACAACTTCTTCGCTCACTTTCAATAACACTTTTGCTTTTCCCTTCCCGGAAACACGGCTTCATTTAAAGAATATGTATAAATATATATGTTCGTACGATTTATTTAGGACAAAAATTTGACACGGCTCAGGAAGAGCTGCACAAGAGTAGTATCGTCAAACAACAAACATATGAAATACATATATATGAGCTGCGGTTATGAAACGTATATGTGCACGATCCTTCGCAGTAAAGCACTATTTAAGCAATAGTGAAAATCAGACCTGAAAAAAATTCAGGCCTGTACGGGATTCGAACCACTGACCTCTGCGATACTAGTGCAGCGCTCTACCAATTGAGCTAACAAGCCAACTGGGAGCAGGCCATCAAATTAATTCGACATAAACCCGTAGATGATAAATCAAACAACAAACATATGAAATACATATATATGAGCTGCGGTTATGAAACGTATATGTGCACGATCCTTCGCAGTAAAGCACTATTTAAGCAATAGTGAAAATCAGACCTGAAAAAAATTCAGGCCTGTACGGGATTCGAACCACTGACCTCTGCGATACTAGTCAGGGGTTTGATTTTCACTATTGCTTAAATAGTGCTTTACTGCGAAGGATCATTCACATATAAGTAGTATCGTCGTATGAAATTGGAAACTTATTATTTCTATATTTTCGTAAAATACAAAAACAGTATACAGTTTGTGAGATTTGAAATTGTAGTCTCGGGATTCTAGTACTGGTTGTATTCAATTGGACAGAAACATTTTTCTGAATTAGCTTCCCTCATCCAAAGCTTCCCATATTCAAAGCTTAACGTTTTATAGCTAAGACAGGCACGAAATTTTTCCTCTCCATTTTTCAAGTGCTGTTTTGATATTGGCAACGGAAACGATGAAGCAAAGAATACCATTTGTAACTCGTTTTCCTATCCAGTGACAATGCATCTATCATGGAAAAATGCTCTTTAGAAGGCATGCTATGTTGTAATATTTCAGGTATGTTTAGTTGATATTTAATAAAATACGGTTTAATAAAGATGCTGTTTTCGGGCCAAATTGTTAACTTTATCGTTGATGTCGTAAATTTGACATGTTGGTGTTATTTTCTTTTTAATGGATCTCCATGTTACTATTGCATGAGAAAGGGGGAGGGGATGGGGGAAAGTTTACTTGCGTTTGACACGCACTGGACCTAACCCAGTAGATAAAACTCTATCCATTGTACGTTCTGTTGATACTGAACCATTAAATAGCGTTATCCGGCATTGCAAAACTGGGTCCAGGCTCTCTGGCCTCGGTCATTCAACATTGCGACATAGCGCAGGTCCTGAGGCCCGGTAAAACTTACGACTTTCTACATCCTACGAAAAACCCCTCGTGTCCTCTAGAGGCTTCTTCTCGAGCTTTCCCAAATTTTACACGGTCCGCAATACAAGGTACCTGGCTGGGATAGATTCTGGTATAGTCAGTTATGGCTGATCATCTCATGATCAGACCAAAAGCATTTTTTCTGTAATCTCCCTACTTCACCCTATCTAGACACTGCAGTGAAGGTCGTCACAACAGTCTGTCTTTCACTCTCAGATTTATTTACGTCTTTTTGACTTAAGTGTATAGTGTTGCACCCCGCGTAGACCACACAAGAGAGAAAGTAAAAAAGGAATTGACATATTCTACCTGTAACGCTCCCCCAGAAACACTCGCGCAGGCAGTTCTTACCCTTTAACTTAACGTTTCTTAGTATGACTGCCTTTGTGAGAATTTGCAATGAGAAAAAAAGTGTTCAATGTCCTGTGTTCTTAACGACTTTAATGAACACGAATACATCGAACAGTTTGTGGGGTTATTGCAACAGCACTCGGTTAAGGTCATACCCGTACGAGCCGGGGGGGCGGGGGGGGGGCTGCAGCCCCCCTCAGCTGCGGAAATTATGTAATTTTTCGGGCAAAACGCTCTTGATTCGGGCAATGACATTTGGGAGAAAACATTATAAAAATAATGCCGTTGGCGTGATTTCCAAAAGTCGTAAATAAAGTTTCTAGTTAATTACTTTTCAGGTGATTAGATGCCCGAAAGGGGTGTCTTCAGAGATTTCGTAATTTGAATAATATCGTGTAAAATATAAAGTGTATCATTTCGGTAACATCTGCTGCAGTTTGTGCCTAATTTTCGCGCCAATTTCGCGGAGAGCGGGAAAACATTTTGACGAGTTCACATGAAGGTTTAGGTTTCCTGGTTGAAGTTCGTTCGATTCGTTGTGAAGCCCGTGGACTTAAAAAGGTTCAAGAGGACGTGAAAAACTTAGGTGACTAAAGGTCAAGCGGCCGTCAAGGTCAACAAGGCGAAAGGTAAATACTACACAAATTCCATTAAGTAATTCGTTTATTCTATTCGATCGATTCTATCCGTAAATCTGAGTATTAAAGTATCACATAATACGAGCTGATGTCACCCAGCTGGTAACTACCAATCATTGGCAGCTTTCAATGATAGCAGTTTCATTAGATGGGAAAATGGTGAACGTCTCCGTTTGCATCCCGATTTCAACCCTTAACCTTTCGGGCATTGCGTGTTTTTTTCGGGCAAGGAAGACCACCCCCCTCCCCCCCCTCCCTCAAGTCCAAAGGTGCCCGTACGCGTTTGGTTAAGGTTACGGTGCACCTTCAGGGGTGTCTCGCGTGCAAGCGATGTAGTACGTCCGGTTTAAACTGTAGATATCTAAACCCCTATATCAAATTAAAGCTTATAGGGCTGGCTATCAGACTATACCAAAAATTTTGAAAAAAAAATTAATTGTCGAATTTTTCACGACTTCTAAATGCGAGCGCCCGAATCACCTTTCAAGAGCTACAAGTCAAAGGGAATTGTTCGATTGCTCTCAAATTTTGACGGAAGCTAGTTTTACATGTAAAAAACATAAACGTGTCTCTGAATTTTTTATTTCTATATACTTTTTTTCAAGAGCGATTTTTGTACGATCACTCCACATTTTTTTAATCCTATTTAAAAAATGTTAGCGTGTAAAGATGAAATAATCCGATGTAATAATTATTTATTCAAAAATGTTCTGTAACTTTTCACTGAAATTGAATATGGCAAATCGCAGACACGTTTTTTTAAGCGCTTTGGCCCCGGAAACGGAGGAACACATTAAATAAGCGAAAAACAAAATTCACTTTAACATGTAACGTTCAAAAGGTGATTCGGGCTCTCGCATTTAGAAGTCGTGAAAAAATCGACAATTAATTTGTTTTTCAAAATTTTTGGTATAGTCTGATAGCCAGTCCTATAAGCTTTAATTTGATATAGGGGTTAAGATATCTACAGTTAAACCGGACGCGCTACATCGCTTGCACGCGAGACACCCCTGAAGGTGCACGGTAACCTCAAGAGGGCATAGCTTCACAATACTCACCACACAGGTTATCGCCCATTTTGATGTACAAATATCCTTTGTCGCCGTAGCCTTCTCCCCAGGAATTTCTGACGATCCAGTACCAAATATGGCCTGAAATTGGGAAGGAAAATAGTAATCAGTGTTGAGTAGAGGAAAAGTTCCAACTCAACCCGCATCTGAATATGAAAGCTTTGAGAAATACTCCTAGTCGCTTCGTGCTACGGAAAGCGGAGCTAAGCGCCGGCCCGATGAGCCACATGGTGCCTGAGTAGGTTTTACCTTTTTTACCTCTATCAGCATGCCACTTCTCTCAAGAGATCTCGGTTGGATCCCAACTTTATTGTTGTGTTTCAGTGGACCATAAAGTCTAACTGATTTAGTTTTCGTACTTTTCTTTTTTGTCAAATATCACCAACTCTACAAGCTATGTATTGAAAACGGACAGCGCACCGTTAAAATCATATCCTATGATTTGCACCGCATGATTGATGTCTGTGTCGGTGCAGTGATGTTGTATAATCCCACCTACGAAACAAACAAAAACAACAGCGAGAAAAGGTCAAGCGAGCGGAGGAGAGACTGACTCCATTTTTAGTCTCTTGCCTAATGATGGTCTATGGGACCAGTGGCGGATCCAGGGGGTCTGGACCTCCTCCCCCCCCCCCCAACAGACCTGACGCTTACAACTTTGAAATTGAAATTCTTACATCGACAGGATCGTACATCACTTTTTAACTGGCCGATCTTTTTAATGAATCCAAGTTTAAGCGGCCAAGAAATTATAACGTGCAACCGCGACTGGTGGGAGGGGTGTGGGGGGTGTGGGGGGTGTGGGGGAGAAGTAATTTGCCTCAAAAGACTCCAACAGTCCTTTCTGAACCAAAGTTTTGACCCCCCCCCCCAATCAAAAATTACTGGATCCGCCCCTGGGGACAGATTTTAGACAGGATACAACGGGTCTTTCTCGCATAGGGCAACTGAGAATTGAATTCCTTGAGAATCTTCAACAAACTTTCATGTCGTAAGATTCCATTACTGCTTTTTGTACAGGAAACATTGTTTAGAATTTAAAAGAACACTGGAAATGAACGTTTGTACGTTTGGAGATGTTAAGAAACGCACATTTTCTAAACAAGAGGAATTTTAACAAGATGACTCACAACAGTTGGACAATTGCTGACCGACAGTCGGCCGACTGTTGACTAAACGTCTCCGAAATTTGGTCGAAGGTTGGCCGATACGTAAAGGCCAACTGCCGGCCGATGTGGCGGTTTGATCAGACTTATTACTGTAACTTACAGTAGCCTTTCCCTAACTCTTTTTACTCAACTGTTTATGACAACAGATTAAGAAATCATCGTTTCAGAGGCCAAACCGAAGTACAACACAAAGTAAGACAATTCTCATCCCATTCAAACCTTTCTTAACTCCACGACACTTGAACTTTTTATACAGAGCACTCACCGAGATAATCGTGCCACATGGTCGCATCCACATTCACACCAAGCGGACCATGTTGACCTACAAGATCCTTCATTCTGGTGTTCTCTTTTCTTCTGGAAACAGAAGAGAAATTAATGTGAACAGGTAGACTATACAACTCGAGGGAATTAAGCTACAAAATTTTGAGAAGTTTTGTCACGACAGGAAAATTTGTCTTCAACGTTAAGAAAACCACATAATATGAGGGAAGTGAGGCAGAAATGTATAAAACTGGAATAAAACAGAACATAGATGTTTAAAAATGTAGAAGATTACTACGGATTGTTGATGGCAAAATTGAAGAATGTAGGCTTTTAAGCTCTTAAAGGTGCACAGATGGCAACAGCTATTCCGAGCCTCTGAGCCTGGGAGCCATTCCTAAGTATTAGTGCTGCGGTTTGAACTTTTCTTTAAGTCTAAGTCCTTGAGCAATATGAGTCAGCGAGAGGTCTGCAATTAGTGTCTACTGCTACTTCTACTGCTGCTACTGCTACTGCTACTGCTACTGCTACTGCTACTACTACTACTACAACTACTACTAGTTACTCCTACTGCCACTGCTACTGCCACTGCTACTGCTGCTGCTACTACTACTACTACTACTACTACTACTACTACTACTTTTACTGCTACTGCTACTGCTGCGGCTGCTGCTACTGCTACAGCTACTACTACTACTACAACTACTACTAGTTACTACTACTGCCACTGCTACTGCTACTGCTGCTGCTGCTACTGCTACTGCTACTACTACTACAACTACTACTAGTTACTACTACTGCCACTGCTACTGCTACTGCTACTACTACAACTACTACTAGTTACTACTACTGCCTCTGCTACTGCTACTGCTACTACTACAACTACCACTAGCTACTACTACTGCCACTGCTACTGCTACTGCTGCTGCTGCTACTGCTGCTGCTGCTACTGCTGCTGCTGCTACTGCTGCTGCTACTGCTACTGCTGCTGCTACTGCTACTGCTACTACTACTACAACTACTACTAGTTACTACTAATGCCACTGCTACTGCTACTGCTGCTGCTACTACTACTACTACTGCTACTGCTACTGCTACTACTACTACTACTACTACCACTGCCACTGCCACTGCCACTGCCACTGCCACTGCCACTGCTACTGCTACTGCTACTACTACTACTAATAGTTACTCCTAACAACAGGGTTCTTGCGCTTTTTCAGGAACCCAATTCAAGGACTTTCTAGGTCACTGTCAAGGACGGCGCTCAAATTCAAGGACCTTTTGCATTTAATAAGAGCTAATAGAAATAAAACGCATTGCGTGCAGGACCGGCCGAAAAACTCCAACGAGCGTGACTTCAAGCGTGACTTCAAGCGTGACTTCAAGCATGACTTCAAGCATGCACATCAGAGTGATCATGTACTAGGTAACGAAGGTTATTTTCAATGCACCAATCAGGTACAAAATAGATAAAATCACGTGTCAAACATCATAATCGGACGCGGGATTTGAAAGGAAAACTCGTTTTCGCGATTTGTGCTGGAAACTTGCACTTTCAACACCGAAAACAAACGAAAACTCCGACTTTGATTCATCTGCACTTATTTACAAGGAGTTTTCAGACATTTTCAAGCAGCTGAGACTAAATTCAAGGGTTTTCAAGTCCTTGAAAAGAAAAAATTACATTCAAGAACTTTCAAGGACTTTCATGGAGCGCAGGAACCCTGTAAAAATAATAATAATAATAATAATAATAATAATAATAAGCGCGCAAGATTGTTGTCGAGAGTAGGGGTAGACACCCATGTAGTTCGAATGCATTGTTGTATATGCCAAGAAGTAGAGGAGGGCGGGGATTGCGCTCTGTTGAAATGGAGTACAAAGCCACAAAAATCAAGGGTGCAGTCAGACTCAATGGTAATGAAGATCGTGCACTGGGAATGGTACGGGAGTTTGAAGAGCAAGCGGCGAGGATGGGGCGTAGGTCAATTTTTAAAGAAGCGGCTAAGTGCGCGGAGGAGTTGGGGCCGGAGTTGGATTTGGAACACGCACAAGGGATCAAGAAAGAGGTGCGGAGATGCCAAATTGAGAAGTTAGAGGATGAGATCAGAAACCAACGATGGCAAGGGCGTCTAGTGACTACTAGGCTGGAGGATGAGAGTTTGAGTGCCGATGGGTGTTTCTGGTGGCTCACAGAGTGGAAGAACTGCCCATCACACACAATTGCTGGACTCGTCGAGCTATACGAGCAGCTATTGCCAACGCGAGTATACACGAGTCAGAAGACCCACACAAGCGGAGAAGGCGAGGTGAGGTGCAGATTATGCGGCAAGGCTCCAGAGAGTGTGGCACATATCTTGTCAGAATGCAGTGCGCTGGCCCAGAGCAAGTATCTCTCTAGACACGACGCAGCACTGAAGGTACTGTTTTACGAACTATCGTATGATGAGGGATTTATAGACGAGATACCACCCTGGTACTCACCCGACAAGCCGAAGCCCGTGTATGAGTCAGAGAATGTTAAAGCTTATTGGAATGTCCCTATATATGCTGATCAACAAGAGGTCAGATGCAATAGGGTGGATGCACGCATTGTAAATCATATGTGCAAGAGAGTTGTGACGCTGGAAGTGAGCTGCCCGTGGGTTAACAATCGGACAAGAAAGGACGAAGAGAAGACACTGAAGTACGGACCCCTTCGCTGGGAACTAAGGCAGCAGTTCCCAGGCTACGAGGTGAAGCAATATAACATCATTATGGATGCCCTCGGGGGGTGGTCACGGGAGCTGGATGTCATGATGCGCGAGCTGGTGGGACGCAGAAGCACAGACGTACTGCGAAAGATGCAGAGAGCAGTGCTCTCGGGCACGCTGAATATTGCCCGGACTTTCAAGGTGGCAGTTTGAATTCCTGTTAGAAGGAGGACCGTAGACACAACGGAAAAGCTTTTTAGGATCAGTTAATGTACATTTATTTTTTACTCCATGGCGCACAGGTTACGGTTTTCGCCCTGTGCTGCCTGATTAGAATGTAGCATTCAGTTGATTTCTCTGCGACATAATAATAGTAATAGTAATAGTAATAATTTCTAACAGGCCAACTGGGAGCAGGTCATCAAATTAGTCCGAGATAAACCCGTAAGATGATAAATCAAACAAAACGAACTGAATATATGAAGTGCAGTTATAGAAACATATTTGTGCACGATCCACGCAGTAAAGAGCACTATTTAAGCAATAGTGAAATCAGACCTGAAAAAATTCAGGCCTGTACGGGATTCGAACCACTGACCTCTGCGATACTAATGCAGCGCTCTACCAATTGATGACCTGTTCCCAGTTGGCTTGTTAGCTCAATTGGTAGAGCGCTGCACTAGTATCGCAGAGGTCAGTGGTTCGAATCCCGTACAGGCTTGAATATTTCAGGTCTGATTTTCACTATTGCTTAAATAGTGCTCTTTACTGCGAGGATCGTGCACAAATACGTTTGTATAACCGCAGTTCAGAGATATGAGTTTCATATATTCGTTGTGTTTAATAATAATAATAATAATAATAATAATAACAATAACAACATACTGAGAAGCTCGGGTTCTGCTTTAGATCCAAAATATTGGATCTGATTTTCAAAGTGCAAGACATTTGTTGAAAAAAAAAATTAAGGTTGCACACAATATACACCAGTATACTTACATCTGCACCTTACACCCGCATCTTATCCTCACTCCCTTTTCAGTCCTACATAAAATGAGCATCAAGAGATACTAATTACAAATTGAGTTTTGATGTCTGAACATCTTGATGCTTGACACATTATCTAGGATGAAATACTATGCCGGAGACCATTTTCTTAAAGAAATTTCCATTAATTTCATGATTTTATCACTTGAAACACTTCTCCTTGATCAACCAAAAATAGACAAGCAACCAATATATATCAATCAAGCTTAAGTTTTGGATGATTATTTTTTTCAATATGGCACCTAAACACATTTAAGGCCTGAGGGATACATCATGAGTGGAAAATTTTGTTACCAGCCGACACTGACAGGACCTGATGGACAATTGGACACAAGCCTAGTGAGACTCGATTTTCTCCCTTTTGCTCATGATTGGAGACTTAAGTCCATAAGTATTTAAAAAGAGTTTTCTGCAACAACAGTACTTACAAAAGATTGCGTTTACAAGTTGTTTCTTTATCCACATAAGGGAATTCTTTAGCTGGAGCAAGTGTGTAATTCTGAAAGGAAAGATAATAGTTAAATAGCATAAAACATGTAGGTAACAGTATATACATATAGCTTTCAGATCTGAAATCAGATTTCACACTAACCCTGGGTTATCAAAGTCAAAGTCAAATTCTTTAAGCACTCTAAACAACTAACGTGTCTAGTTACAATGATAAGGTCGAGATCGGATATCAGCATTATCAGGCGCCTCTGGCAGCCGCTTCAGTCCATGTAACGATCTCACCTTCCTGCCCATCCCACCCGAGGGGAGGACATCCACCACACAGTAATCTCGTGCGTGGGAAATTAGCGTCTCCTACCCCTAACCCTGCAGGAGACAGGGCCTAAGGTTTATTCGTCCTTATCTGAGAAGACTAGAATATCTATCCATTCCTTGAAGTTATAAAAAGGTAGTGAATTCTCCTCAGTTATTTTAAGACCATGAGTATTGGTCCAGCCAGGGCTTGAACCCTTGACCTCCTGCACAACACAATCCGGCGCTCTAACCAATTGAGCTAACTGGGAGGCAGGTTATCTAATAACCCAGCTTTGGACATTGCAGCCCGCAGTGCTAACCAAATAGTCAGCTTACTGCATTTCCCAAATTAGGGTTTACTTTTACTTTTGAGAGTGATTGGCATCTTACGTCTCCTTACTGTATCACTATTGAATCAAGAATTATGTTCGTGAGAATATAGCAAATGATCACTAACTAAATTGTCAAACAAATTCACCTTGTAAATATCATAGCAAATGTATAGAGATTGGTATGGAGAATATGCAAATTACTAATGTTAGGGTTAAAGTCCTAATTGTTACCATTTACCTCTGTTTGTAACCAATTAAGGGCTAGAAAGGTACTGCCACCTGAACATCCTTTTGACCGAGAACATGAAATCAGTTCCTGGACACTAAGGTCTGTTGTACTCTGGTGATTATAATGAATGGCCCACTGGCTTTCTACACATTCAGTTGCAGTGAAGGCCCTGAAGTGAAGGCCTAGTAGTAGGAGTAGTAGTAGTAGTAGTAGTAGTAGCAGTAGCAGTAGCAGTAGCAGTAGCAGTAGCAGTAGCAGTAGCAGTAGCAGTAGCTGTAGCAGTAGCAGTAGTAGTAGTAGTAGTAGTAGTAGTAGAAGAAGCAGCAGTAGCAGTGGCAGTAGCAGTAGCAGTAGTAGCAGCAGTAGCAGTAGCAGTAGCAGTAGCAGTGGCAGTAGTAGTAACTAGTAGTAGTAGTAGTAGACCCCAATTGCAGACCTCTCGCTGACTCGTATTGCAGGGTTAGGGGTAGGAGATGTTAATTTCCCCCACACAAGATTACTGCGTGATGGATGTCCTCCCCTGGGGTGGGATGGGTGGGTTGGGCGGGTTTACTGGGCCACAAGTTCATTAGCCTCTAGCTATTACGTGTTACCCTCTACAAATAAAGCCAGCCAGCCAGCCTAACAATTTGCACACATATATTTTCAGCATTGTGGTTTTATAAAGACAATGAAAGCCCTACACTACCTACGTATAATTGTACACTGAAAATATGCCTCAACTCAATTGATCTTCAATTTTGTTGTTTATCCTTTAAATCATAAAATTGGCTTTCTATTGGAGATGGATGTTTTCCTATGTGTCTCTGCAATCGAGATTGCGTTACCAGTGACAGTGCTGAATAACTTATGCACACACGCTAGGTTTTGGTGGATTGCATGTGGACACTAAATAAGAGCACACAGAAAGCTCCTCTTCGATAATAAATCCAGTTAGATTTCCCGTGTTACTGTAACATCACAAAGTGTAGAAATGTGACAAAAAAAGCGAAGAAAAAATGTGATGTCTTAACAAATGGTTCTACAAAATGGGGTGTAATCCAGCTGTCAAGGAAACTCTCCTGACAAGTCCAAGCTCCAGAAAATAAAATTTCCCTGGTAGAATCAGTGACATCTAATGAGTTCTACGTTTTGCCGACGGATAATATCTGCAAGCAACAGTAGCCACCCTAGTTCCACTTCAAAGGTTTCGTAAGTTTTTACGCAAGAAGTGATTGGTAGCGGCCAGGACAAATTGGAAAACAAACCTTGGGGAGTCGCAAGAAATATCTAGTTGCGAATTCCGGTGTCGGTGATTAACTCCTTTGTTCGGGAGCAGATAAAATCGATGTTAGCGCTTTCCCATATGGCAAGCACAGCAGTGTTTTTGCTCGATTGATCGAATATGAGCTTTCTGTGGGTTCTTAATTTAATGTCCACGGTCGTAATTCGACTTTGTAGACATTTTTACAGAATGGTTTGGTAGGGGTCTTAGTTTTCAAAATTACGAAAAGACCCCAAAATTTACCATTAAATTTGACCTAAAACTCAGTGGAAAGGATGGGACAGGAGATAATTTGACAGATTAGACCTGTTTTGGTTACAATTTGACTTTATATTTCAACGGATTCGATTTTTAGGGGGTCTTAGTCTTTGTAATCTCGAAAAGTGGGGATTCCTAGGCGTGGGAAATTCTTTAAGTCCCATGTTTTAAAAAGACACTTCAGACATTTTTAATTCCATGTGCTCACTTGGACGACGCGCACCTGTCCATCCTGACCTGGGAACACCTCTTTCACTCGACCCAGATGCCACTGACCGCGTGGAGCATTCTGATCAACAACAAGCACTACATCCCCAACCTTCAGGTTTTCTTTGGCCTCTCTCCATTTCTTTCGCGTGTTAAGTGTTGAGAGATACTCTTCTCTCCAGCGCTTCCAGAACAATCTCACCAGGTTCTGAATCAGTCTCCAAAGGTGCCTGGGATTAAACGCGATGTCATCGGCAACTTGAGGTGCTAGTTGTCCTCCTAGCTGCCCAACTAGGAAGTGGTTAGGTGTCAACACTGGCTCGTCTCGTGGGTCAGCTCCTTCATACGTCAATGGTCTCGAGTTCATCAATGCTTCTACTTCCTTGATAGCAGTGTGCAGCTCGTCATCGGTTAGCCCAGCATTTCCAACTATTGCTTTCAGAGTTTTCTTAGCTACCTTAACCAGCGACTCAAACACCCCTCCAAAGTGCAACCCCAATGGAGGATTCCAATTCCATTTGAACCCGTCATTGCCAACATTACCCGCGATCTTTCCCTGGTCCATTGCTTGAACAAGTTCTCTGAGCTCTCTCTCTGCTCCTACAAAGTTTGTCCCATTGTCACTTGTAATTTCTTCCGGTCTTCCCCTGGTGGCTACCATTCGGCTGAACGCATTCAGGAAATCTGTGGTGCTCAATGAACATGCCATTTCTAGATGCACCGCTCTGGTTGCAGAGCACATAAACAGGCACAAATACCTTTTAGCAGAAACTCTTCGAGTAATCTTGGTCGTGAAGGGGCCAGAAGTTTATACGCCCGATAACTAGGCTGTGCCCGTTGAATGTCGCTGGCCAGTCAGAGTACAAGCCCTAGAGAAAAGAGCTGAGGACCCGGAGCTGCTCTTTGGGGGGGGGGGGGGAGGATGGACACGCGATTTCTTATTTGTTTGCTGTTTTGTAAGCGCCAGGCGCCACCCCGTGTGGGGGACTGGAACTAGATTAAAGTTGTGAGCACATGGAATTAATTTGTCGGGAGTGTGTTTTTTAAAACCAGGATTTAAAGAATTTCCCACGCCTAGGAATCTCCAAAAAGTAAGACGGGTCTTAGGTCTTAGGTGTTCGTTTATGAGGGTTTTAGTTTTTGTAACACCCCATGTTAAACAGACAATTGCACTTTACCCTTAAGCTATATTCATAAGCATTTCTCAAGATTCTAATGAATTTAATTTGTTTTAACCCTATAATTTCTGAAGCTGTCTACCATATGATTATGATTAAGAAGGGTGTAATGAAGTTTATGAGTTGATAATTTTATGCGAAAATAATAACAATTGTAGCTGCACCTTTCCTTGATTCTTTACAGCTGACACCTTCCATCTTTTCTCCTGAAAAAAAAATGATCATTATAATTATCATTAAAAAAATGTCAAACAAACTTATCAATTTTATAATTTAAAGAAAAAGAGAAAGTATCTTTTCTGGCACGTAAGTGGTAACTTAAACACACTGTACTTAGTCATACGAGATAAAAATTTATCCTGGCAGTGGATAGTAAATTATCCAGTCTTCAAACAACTGGAACTTGTTAAATAGTTTTGGATATACATCATTTTTAATGTTGTTAATCTGCAAATTAATGCACATACATGCATTTCCTCTAGATGACTTTGTGACTTTGCAAAATTCAAATCAAATTATCCACTTAATTCTCTTTCCTTTTCTACCTATGAGATGTGTATTCTGCTTACTTACCAGTCACGATTAGGTGGTGTATTAGAAGAATTCAGCTCTAGTGTACAACAGCCAAAAGGTGTCATGGCATCATTAGCAAAAAGGACATGTTCTTCCTGTATCCCTCTTTTAAGAATCCTACAAATTAAAAGTAATAAATAATAGAAAGTTATAATTATCTCTTTTGTTCTCTTGACAACAAATTTATGCACCAACACAGCAACAAGCCCAGTTGTGGAGGAATGAAGGGATACCCATTTAAGATCAATGACATTTTTTTCATTTTCCTCTTTTAAAGGCATTATATTTAAGTCTTTCTGGTAGAGATCTCAACTCTCACAAATATATTTTACCATAAAATGATAAAAATTATCTAGGGACACCAGTCAAAATAGTTGGAAGGCTGTCAGTGCTGGACTAAGCTAGCATCCCATTAAACAAATTACAAACAGTTGAGTTAATTACTTCGTGCAACAGAAAGTTGAATATGGCCCAGGGTTATCAACTCTGAAGTTTAATTTAGGTGAGGAAGATGCTGAACTAATTACAATGCCTCTCTTTACTGGGGAGATTTCATGGGTAATTTACTCAACTTTTCAGGGAGCAAACAGGTTGCCCAGCATGAAGTGGTCAATGCCATACAGTCATCCAGGAAGAAAAGAAATTGATACATATATCTTGTTAGAAGTTTGTTGTGTAATATTGCAGAGTATTTTTACGAGTTGTGCCATATTTTGACAAGCCAGTAGGAACCGTTTACAAGATACGTTTCCTTTCCAAATGAGTTTAAGATCTCTTATCTGGTGATCGACATCTTCAGTCAGGTCTAAACAATTGAAAAAGGTGAGGAGAGGGCTCTGAAAGACACAATCGAGAGTACAGAGAAATCCAAAAGTACTTTAGCCCTTTTCAAATCAACAGCACTGCGAGCAACAGTGGTAACTTCCAGTTTTGGCATGCACAGTTGACAAGAGCGAGCAGGTGGCGTTTCGTTTTGAACCACAACGTTTACGACCAAGTTCGTGAAGAAGTCAGTCAAAAAACATGGTGACAGAGTCATGCGGTTCCTTTCGAATCTCAACCTACGAGTGGTCTCGGTGGATATGAAGAGCTGAACTTTTATTGTCTACGCTTCCTAAAGACATAATTTGAAAATTAATAGTGATTGAGACTTTATCTCCAGTGGCTAAACAATCCTAAACAATTGATTTATTGTCCCTTGCTGCAAAAAAAAAAAATTATTGTTTGTAATTAAGACAAAACTGAAAAGTCCGTTTTTTTGTTGAAGACTGCTTATTTACAATCAGGGTATATACCTGAAAACTGCTGATTAGAAACTTTGAATTCCCTTTAATAAAGTTACCGGTCACAAATTGTTTGACATCGTAGGTAGGCTAGTTTATTTTACACCAAAGAGTCGAAGGAGACAACTGAAAAAATCAAAGTCGAGGTATAATTATGATGCTTAAGCTAGCCATGTTTTTCTGTGAACACTTGGGTTTGGTTCTCTATGCATCTTGAATTGATTCCTTTATATTAAAGCTTTGAAAGTTTTTGAAGCATACATAGCAAAATTATCAAAAAAACATATTTTGGTTTTCGATGTACCTTTAAATTCTGGAATAACTAATGATAGCGGTGCATTCGCAATAATTTAGGAACCAATGATTATCCAACTTGACTGAGCCCACTGATAAGATATTTTTGCATGATAGACTGAGAAACGTACCTAAAAGATAACTCGATGAGTTTTAGAATCAATATATGCATTAAATTGCCCGGGGAAATAATTTTTACAAAGAGAACTCGTTATTTCTAATGTATTGCTTGACCTGTACAGGATGTCTTTACAATACGGGTATCAACAGGAAAGGACTTTGATTTTACCGCGTAAACCAGGAAAACAACATAAGGAAAGAATAAGAAAGATGGTAAGTTTTGAGCTTGGTAAAGAAATATAGAAAGATGTCTTTCTTCTGAATAACGAGCGTGAGATAAAGAAAAAATTCTGAGTCTCCATGAGGAATCGAAACTGACAGACCATCGGATTCCGCGTTCCGATGTTCTACCGACTGAGCCACTGAGACTCTCTGGTGAGCACACAGGCAGCCCAAGCTCACTACTACAAAAGCGTACGTGACTCTTACAGTGTTGCACAACGTTTTATATTTATAAAGGTTTGTATGGGATGTCATCGGTTTGCCTTAAGGCGGGGGTAAACCTAAAAAAATGCCCATTTTTCAACCATTTTTCATGGCTAGGATTTAATTGAAAGCTTAGGAAAACTATATATCTCTGGAAAGCTTATGACTTCAAGATCATGAAAAAAATATTTTACACTCCACATGTCAATTGTAATACATACCACTCGTTTTATTGTGCCACCTGCTGGGTTCTACCAAGGGTTACTTAAGAAATGATAACTCCTGGAATTAATGAAAAAATTTTTTTTAGTTTCAATTCAAAGAATACATTTTGCTTATTGTTAAAAGTAGATGGATTTTTGATATGTTGAAACATTTCAAATGGTGATCGATTAAATTTGACATAGGAAATCTAAGTAGTGTTTCACTTCATAACTTTGAGTACATAAATCATGTGGAAAATTGCTCTGCTCATAACACAAAACTTATCAAGAGGAACAAATGCTGAACATTTCAGATCATTCGGATAAATTGTTCTCAAGATATCTTTTCTTGGAGACAAAATTATTGCGTAGTGAGAAAATAGCAATCACACTTAGTTTTTTAAGTTATGCAACCACTCTAGTGGCCCAAGTGTCTATATTTTGTCTGCAGGAGTGTCTAAAAGTAATTTAAATGACTCCTGGTTCATATATTACTCCTTCTGCTTCTTGAAGGGCTTCCGACTGATGAGTCCTCAGAAGTTGCTCCCCTTGATGCTCTCTCTTTTCCTTCTATGTAGCCTGTAAATCAGACTTCATCAATCGTTTACTGTCTTTTGCATTTGCTGCCTCTCTGGTGCATACACCACCAAGGATAGATAGCCTCTCCATAATTTTTAGCCTACTACTGTCTTTCATGCTACCGCATGGAAGACAACTCAGTCGTTAATGTCATATCATTTCCCTCACTAGGTCACACTACTGGATGTTGGAAGTGGACTGGATTCCTCAGAGGAATTGCACTGAAGGGAAAACTGTGACATCAGCCCTGCTCTAGCACTTTTATCCTCCTTAAGAGTTAAGTTTCCTAGAAAGACATTTATCAAGTAAAAATTTTAAGATAAATCAGGCAATTTTATCATAAATAGAGTAAAGACCTCAAGTCAGAAATATACATTCTGTGATTTTTCACCCCATAATTTTTTGTTTACAGTGTATATGCACAAAACCTAAAAATCTTTCTTGTACCTGATCCAAGATTTAATAGATAAATCAGTGAAATTCAGTAGGGAAAAACTGGAACCAAGTGCCGATATGGTATGGGAAATAAGTCATAATCGAGGACAGAGAATGACGTAGACTTGAAAAACAAATTTCTCACCTATCCACAGGCAACCCAAGTTCACTACTAAAAATCGGACGTGACTCTTACCGTGTTGCGCAACGTTTTATATTTATAAAGGTTTGTATGGGATGTTATCGGTTTGCCTTAAAAGAGCGAAAAAGATGTCTTGTTTTGAAATGAAATGGACTTACCTTATTGCCTTGTCGTTTTCTTTGTTGATTCCTAGCGTCTCAGGCCATTTTGAAGCGTTTTCGGCGAGTTAGCGCTATGTTGGTGTTCAACTGCTAGCGCTAACTCGCCGAAAACGCTTCAAAATGGCCCGAGACGCTAGGAATCAGCAAAGAAAACAACAAGGCAATAAGGTAAGTTTATTTAACTTCAAAACAAGACATTTTATTCTCTCTTTTAAGGCAAACCGATAACTTCCCACACAAACCTTTATAAATATTAAACGTCGCGCAACACGGTACGAGTCACGTCCGCTTTTCTAGTAGTGAGCTTGGGCTACCTGTGACCTATCTCACACACGTGCGCGTTTGAGACCGCCGTGGATAATTTTTTCACGTCTGTTTATATCCCTCGCTTTCCTTGGTATCAGAGCTGTCTGAAAGAAGCTCATCGGCATATTTCATTCTCTCTCTGGAGGAACCAACAGTTTCTTCAGAGTCCGAGTTGCAAAGTTTTTCCAATTATTGGAAAGCTGATTTTCATCCAGGGAAGTGCTGGGAGTTGAGTGGGCGATTTCGTTCTTCAAACTCATCTTCCTGTTTTCGTCTTCCAGAAAAATGTCTTTCTTTTCTTCCAGTAGACAGCTCTACTTCTCTCTTCAGCCATTTTCGATAACTTTTCCTTTGATTTACTGCTCTATGTACGTTGAATATAACATTCGACTGAAACCCGGACTAAAACTGCCTCTAATTCTATCCCATAATCGTTTTGTTCCAAAAAACTCTTCAAATAAGACTAAATGAACTGTATCTCGTTAGCTCCTGCCCGCTTGGCTTGGTTGCCAGAACACCAAGGCATAAACAACTGATAAATGTTAAAAAAATGCTATTCTCGTTACCATGGTAACCAAGCCATTAGCCATCAGAATACATTTATTTTGAGCCTTAACATAGACATTCCTTGTTATAAGTTTACGATATTACGACTCTTCAATATTCTCCCATACATTTCTTTATATTCGAACAAACGACCAGACACGCCGCTCCTGTGGGCTCCCTGTGGACTAACTGCTAACTTCCTTTAGCAGTTAGTTAACTCGCCGAAAACGCTTCAAGATGGCCTGAGACGTTGGTAATCAACAAAGAAAACAACAAGGCAATAACGTAAGTCCATTTTATTTCAAAACAAGACATTTTTTTCTCTCTTTTAAGGCAAACCGATAACATCCCATACAAACCTTCATAAATAAAAAACGTTGCGCAACACTTTAAGTCACATCCGCTTTCAGTGGTGGTGAGCTTCGGCTGCCTGTGTTATAAGTGGCAGTCAACGATGAACTCAACTTATTCGATCTTAACAACAAGTTTCTCATTTCCTTTGATGTTGAAAGTCTTTTTACCAATATTCCGTTAAATGAAACTATCGATATTGCTGTTGATCTTATTTTCAAGCATGACCCTAAGTTTTCGATCAAAAAATCTGACCTCAAGAAGCTGTTTTCATTCGCTACAGCTGAGACTCATTTTCTTTTTAATGGGAAATTTTATGATCAAGTTGATGGGGTAGCGATGGGTTCTCCGTTAGCACCCATCCTAGCTAATCTTTTTCTTGGTTTCCACGAGGAAACATGGCTAAATAATTTTAACCATTCGACTCGCCTTCTACTTTATAGGCGTTATGTTGACGACACCTTCTGTGTCTTCCACAATGAACAGGATGCTATGTCATTTTTTGATTACATTAATTCACGGCACGTACCCCAACATAAAATTCACTTTGGGAAAAGAGAATGATGGTAAACTCTCCTTTCTTGACATATTTATCGACAACTCTACGAATTATTGTGTTTTTTCAGTTTTTCATAAAAAAAGCCTACACTGGTCTCCTAACAAATTTCTTTAGTTTTATTCCATCATGCTACAAAATTGGCCTTATCCGAACTCTTATTGACCGTATCTGCAAAATCAACAACACCTCTTCCGGCCTTCAAAACGATCTTAAGAAACTTTCCGACACTTTAAAACGTAATTCTTTTCCTTCGCATATTATTGAAAGAACTTTCAAGCGGTATCTTGACGGGTCCTCCTCTCAAAATAACCGGAACATTGATGACAATAATACACGTTACTTTAAACTCCCTTTTGTCGGCTATTATTCTAAAATAGCGAACCTAAAACTCCGAGAACTCACTAAGCGCTTTTGTAAATCGGACCTAAATATCAAACTAGTTTTCACTTCTTTTAAAATTAAAAACATGTTCGGTGTTAAAGATCGTACTCCTGATGCTCTAAAATCCATGGTAGTTTATCAGTTTTCTTGTGCGGGATGTAATTCCCGTTAAATTGGCGAAACTAGTCGCCACTTCTCTACTAGGATAAAGGAGCACACGGAAAGCGATAAAAACTCGCATATTTTTAAGCATTTCAACACATCTCCTTCTTGTAAGAACAAGTACTCCCTTTCTTGCTTTAGAATTCTGGATTCTGCTAACAGCTCAATTGATTTAAAACTCAAAGAAGCTTTTTATATAAATAAGATCAAACCTGAACTTAACAAACAATTACAGCATTATAACACTTTTCTAGCGTTTTATTTCACACCTTTGATGTTTGATGTCACGTTGTAATTAGTACCCGCTTTTGTATGACATCATACAGCTCACAACACCAACCTATCCATTATGCACTCTACCAACCCGAACCTCGAAGAGCAAGTCAATCAATTGGCAACGAGACCGACACCACCCCGTCGTGGAAATTGTAGTTGGTGCGGAGGCCTTAGACATCCCCGCAAGGACTGTCCAGCGACCAAACCAGGCACCTACTGCACCAACTGCTATATGACTGAGAACCACCTTGCCAAGGTCTGCAGATCCCCCAAAGACAAATTCAAGTTGGATTTTGAAAAGAAACAAAGAAAACAAACCAAGCGCCCTCCCCCTCGGCGCTCAGACACTGCTCATCACTTCTCTCAAGGGAACGATGCAACTGCAACGTATTTTGAAGATGATGATGATGATGACTACGTGGTCCACTCTTTCTCAGCTTTTTCTCTTTGTGACGACAAGGAGGATGACAAATACTTCACCTGGCTCCCAGTCTCCGTTAGCCCTGACAAGAACATAAAAGTGCTAATGCAAGTGGACTCTGCCGCATCCTGTACCACCTTGCCGTCATCAGTCTTCAGGAAGTTATCGGCGACTGCCCCGCTACGCCCCTCGCATGTGAAGATATTTCCTTACTCTGGAGAACCTATTCGCCCATTGGGCAAAGTAAGTCTAGCTTGCGAGGGCGTCTCCCACTTTGAAACTCTAGAATTTCAAGTAATAGACTCAGCATACATCCCAGGCAAACCCGCTCTCATAAGTGGTAGAGACAGCAAGCGTCTCGGCCTACTGAGATTTCACAAATACAGAGTGTTCTCCTCACCAACGTCAGACGTCAAACTACCCCGCATCCATCTGGCCTCTTCAGATCAGACAACACCTCTCCAGTCAGCGGCCACAACCGACTTGCAACCAGGCCACCTCCAGCAGACCCAATTGGTTACATTATACAAGGATAGCTTTGAGGGTCTGGGAAATGTGGGTCAGACAGTCCATCTGACCTTGGATCCTAAAGTCATGCCCTGCCATGCAGGCATCCATCGAGTACCGGTGGCGAAACTCGAAAAAGTAAAAGCAACACTTGACGACATGGTGAAATGTGGAAAACTCAAGAAGGTGGACCAACCCACAAACTCGTGTACTAACATGACGGTTAGAGAAAAGACCCGCCCCAATGGCACCACCAAAATAAGCTTATGCTTAGATCCCAGCCAAACGCTGAATAAAGCCATCATAATTCCGCGCTACCAGATTCCTACTGTACAGGAAATACTCCCACGCTTGTCAAGGAAGAAGCATAAGACGTTCTCCATATTCGATGCCCTCGATGGCTTCACTCAAGTTACGCTCACAGATGAGTCCAGTTTGCTCACCACCATGCACACCCCCTGGGGTCGATACTGCTGGCTCCGCCTCCCTTATGGCGTTAGTTGTACTCCAGAGGAATTCCAGTTGCGAATGCATGAGGCCCTTGAGGGTCTACAAGATGTGTATTGCATAGCTGATGATATCCTCGTCGTGGGCCAAGGTGACACAGTCGAGGAAGCAAACAGAAATCATGATCTCAATGTCCTTGCCCTAATGAAGCGCGCTCGGGACAAGAACCTGAAGTTCAACCCACAAAAAATTCAGTTTAAACTATCAAAGATCGCCTTTATGGGCCATGTGATATCCAACCTGGGAGTGACACCAGACCCCAACAAAGTCAAGGCCATTTCTGCTATGCCAGCCCCTACAGATAAGCAGGGAGTGATGCGATTTTGTGGCATGGTGAACTAATTGAACACTTTTTGCCCTAACTTGTCTCAAGTGATCAAGCCCCTGTTTGACCTTACAAAGCAGGATCGTGATTTCATCTTGTCAGACATACACCAGGAACGATTTGCCCAAGCAAAGCATCTCATGCCTCGCTTACTTTGCCAACAACAAGCCAGTCACCCTCCAGGTGGATGCCTCACAAGGAGGGCTTGGGGGAGCCCTCCTCCAGCCCAATGACTCCGGAGATCTTCAACCAGTCGCTTACACATCTTGCACCCTCCGCCCCAATGAAGAACTCTGGGCTCAAATTGAAAAAGAATGCCTTGCTATAGTGTCGGCCTGTGACAAGTGGGACCTCTGGAGTTACGGCCGCGAGGTGAACGTCCACAGAGACCACCAGCCCTTAGAAACAATATTCAAGAAGCCTTTGCACTCAGCACCTCGCCGCCTGCAGAAAATGCTGATGCGGCTACAGCGGTACAAAATCAGAGTCACATACAAGAAAGGCACGTCACTCATGCTGGCGAACACTCTCTCGAGGGCCCCTCTCCCCACCATCAACGACTCAAAACAAACCAATTTTGAGATTTTCAGTCTTGACATCGACAGCGACATCAAAAACCCTAGGGTCACTTCCGAGACTCTGAAGGAAATCATAGCTGCAACTGAGAGTGACCCCACTCTCTGTCACTTGATCAGGGTCATAACCACAGGCTGGCCTTCAAGAAAATCGGAACTTCCCCAAAGTTTACACCCCTGTTGGAACTTCAGGGAAGAACTAACCCATCAAGATGGGGTAATCTAAAAAGGAACGCAAGTACTTATCCCGCTGGCAAAAAGAAACGTGATCCTGCAAAAGGCTCACGCTGCCCACTTTGGAGCTGAATCAAACATCCGTCTCTGTAAGGACACTGTCTTCTGGCCAGGCATGAAGTCTGATATCCGCGAAATGCCGTTCATGTGGGAAATGCGCACAGTTTCCATTACAGAATGCCAAGGAACCCATGAAGTCCCAGCCTATTCCAGAGTACCCTTGGCAGTTTATTAGTCGAGATATTTGTGCGTTTGAGTCGAGCACCTACCTCGCCACAACCGATCATTATTCAGACTTCATCGAGGTTGATGAACTGGAAGACATCTTATCTGCCACTATTGTGGCCAAAACTGAAGCGTATTTTGCTCGACATGGTGTTCCAGAAACGATTTTAACTGATAATGGACCGCAATTTATTGCATCCGATTTTGAGCAGCTCTGCCACAGATACCAGACAAACCATGTCACAAGCTCACCGTACTGGCCCAAGGGAAATGGAAAATTAGAGGCATCAGTAAAAATCGTCAAACGCATCTTGAAAAAGTCTGGGAAAACCGGCCTGCATGAGGCCCATCTCTTGAGCCCAGCAGAAAGGAGTACGGGACGCCGCACCCGCGGACTCCTTCCTATATCCACGGAGCTCTTACTACCCAGCGACCACACTACTGACATAGTCCAGGGAGCTATCGCGGCTAAGCGAGCTAGGGCTAAACAACACTATGACAAGGTCGTGGTTGGATAAGCTACCTCCTAGTCCTGTGCCGGCAACAGAACCCCCACCGTGCCAGCCACCCACCCCACACTTTGCTCAACCTGTTCACCCACCACCCCCTTCATCCATAATGCAACCATCTGCCTCAAGTGCCATGCCAGTGCAGACTGCTGAAGTGGAAGCACCCGACCAGCCTATTCCAATACCATTAGTACCTAACAACGACAAACCAAGCTTATGCCATCGCCCAAGCCCCGTCGCCGAACAGAGCCAAACAAACAAACCTGTAACAAAAACTCGTTCGGGCCGTGTGTGCAAACCCCCTACCCGTTTGAACTTATGACTACCTCCCCGTTTAATCATCAATGACACTACATTGATCGATGATAGGCACACAAATTGCTGTTGGAGATTCATTTTATTATTGTTCAGTTTAATATTTTTTTCTTTCTTCTATTTATTTTTTTTCCACCCTTCGTTGTTTGATGGGCGTAGAGGCATCCTCCATTGGGGGCATTGTAATCCACCTTTGCTGTGGCGGGAGACTTTCCATTTTGCTGACCCGTCACTAAATGTTTTGTTCAGTTTGTAGTTTCTAAAAAAAAAAAGGAAGGGAGATGTTAAGGTGCGCAATGCACTCTCGGCTTCCCAACAAAGACACAATCATGTGTTCTCATCCAGTATGGCGTCCTGTGCTGCATTATAACTGAAGAAGGACGTGCTCCACTCCACCTTGCTTTCTCAATTGGCAGCAAACAAGAAGTACAACCGCTACACTAACCCTAGCGATTGGTATGCGTTTTACAGGAAAGTAGCGTCTCAAGTCGGGTGGGTTACGCAAAGTTTCAAACCGTTTCAAAGATACTTTTCCTTTCCAAATGAGTTTAAGCTAGATCTCTGATGTTGTGATCGACATCTTCAGCGAGGTCTTAAAAGTTAAAAAGGTCGAGAAGAGGGCTTTGAAAGACACAATTGGGAGTGTAGAGAAATCCAAAAGTACTTCCGCCCTTATCGAATCCAACAGCATTGAGAGCAACCGTGGTAACTTCCATATTTCGGCATGCACAGTTGACAAGAACGAGCAGGGTGGTGTTACCCTCACAAGTTGCTACTTTAAGTTCACAGAAAAAGAAGAGGACTATTTCTTCACGGAGAGAAAAGGCAGGAAATAGCATTGCAGATGTTTATAAGTCTTTGTTTTGAAGCACGCTCGCGAAGAATTAAGTGATTGAGACTTTACCTTTAATGGCTTAACATTTACGTTATTCTTGTTCCCCTTTGATAAAAAAAAATTGTTTATAATTAAGAAAGAACTGAATAGTTCGTTTCTTTCGTTGAAGACTGCTTATTTGTAATCAGGGTGTATACCTGAAAATTCCTCATTAGAAACTTTTGATTCCCTTTAATAAAGCAACTGTCAGCACGGTTTGTTATCGTAGGTATGTTAGTTTATTTGACACCAAACCGTCGAAGGATACAATTGAAAAAGGCGAGGTGTAATCATAATGTCTAAGCGTAGGCCATGTTTTTCTGGGAACACTTGTCTTTGGTTCACTATACATCTTTAATTGACTCCTTTATAGTTAAGCTTTGAAAGTTTTGTGCATGATACGTAGCAAAATTAGAAAAAACTTTTTGCTTTAGATACATCATTTTTGGAATTAATGTAATAGCGGCGAAGCTGCAATAACTTAGGAACCAATGATTATCCAACTTGAACCCACTAGTATGATATTTTTCCATGATAGACTAAGAAATGCACTTGAAAGATTGAGATGCATTAAAATGCCTGGTGAAATATTTTTAGACCCAGAACTCGTGATTTCCAATGTATTACTTGACCTGTACAAGATGTCTTCACAATGCTGGGATCAACGGTAAAGGACTTTGATTTTTCCAAGTGAACCAAACAACAACATAACACTTGTAATGCCCACCTATACATGGCTTTTATACCCATGCAATAACTTCAGCATCATATCATGAAGTGTATTGTGCACGTATCGCTTAGTCTCATAACGCTTATGTATCATGACGAGCTTTGCTCAAGAAAAAAATTCACAGCAGGCATCGTAAACTGATGCCGAGGTTTGGGGAAGAAGGCGTTGGGTGGATGTCATCACATCAATCACACCACGATGTAATTACATAGACTTAGCGCCCACGAATCCACGAGAGATAAGCGATTGCGTGCGAGTTAACGCGTGGTCATCTGATAGCGATGAAAATCAGAGTCATGAAATATAAAATTTGCTATGCGTGATGCCCAATAAAATACTACTTTCTTTGTGATTCTGCCTGTTTCCTTATTATTATGACATTGCTAATCACGTAGTCTTTCTACGACCCTTTCTTTTCACAGAAGAGGCAATACCTGTTTCAATTATTTATGTATGATTCTTTCGCTTGGTTTGCCATGAAAAAGCAACAAAAGATATCGTTATTTTCATGTGTCGATGTGACGAATCCGCGCCACAAAGGTGGGTGCCCCCTAACACAAACAAAACACAGAACATAAACGAGCCCGAGAACACACGCCACAATACAACTAAACGTAGGCCTAGAGATATTTATTATGCTAATTAAACCAATAAAGCGACTAACAATAACGATAATACAATGATCTAATTAATTTACAGGAATACGCTAACTTAAACTACAGTACACTAAAACTATTTACAAGATTATTACTATTAAGATAAAAAAAAGGTTTTTTTTTTAGTTCAGTTCGGTTGGGTTTCACCTTACGCCCGCGTCCGTGTTCTTCTCTTGTCCACAAATCACCACGCTCCACCAACAAACAGTGCCCTGACAAACCAAACTCCCGTTTCTCCAACCAGGTTCCTGTCTCACCAGTTCTCAACTTTGCTCGTTTCCTTCGTTTCAACTTTGCTTCGTCTTCTGACAACTTTGCAGTTTTCAACTTTTTACTTCTCGTAACTTGACTCGCTCAGACTTGTTATTGAATTAGTTACTATCTCTTCTTCCTTTAGCTCACAGTCTGGTAGATTCTTTGCACACCCGTTCCCCCGCAAATGGTTTTCTACCGTGAAATGGAACGATTGTTCTGAATGAATTTCTCAGAAATGATACTGTGCCGAGTCTCCGTCGACTCAAATTTTTCCACGCTCTTCGCTCGTAACTCACAAACCTTCACCTCACTTCTTCAAAAAAAAACCACACCGTACCAAACCACCCAAATCCTTAAATACTCATGGACGCAAGGTGCCCGAAAAGAATGAAGAAAACTATTTGATATACACAATAAAGGTTAATTACACAACAGTTTACACAAGTGAAGAATAAAAATTACGTAACAGATACAAATAATCACGAACTACACTGATCCTAAGAGAATAAAAAAAATAATTTACATTTAATAAATAAATTCCTAACACTTCCATGACAGTCGAACGACCTGAGTAACAACCGTATCTAATTTCCAGTACGCGTTATTTAATGAATCGACCACAGTTCACGCTTTATGATCATAGTACACGATCCTATTGTTTTCGTACGAGACCTGTGGCGATCGTACGACTTGGCTACGTATCCTGGTTAAATTCTTACTAATATTATAATAGTAAACTTCGGCGGGATTTTCAAAGTTGAAAAGTATCATGTTTTCGATTTCGAAACCATTCGAAGTGAAGTCATGGAGGCAGTCGGATTGTCGACGTGCGCCTTACCCCCGGCTGACATAATTACTCAGATTCTTTGCAGGGTCACAAGTACCACACTTGACCCTTGCAAGCATTGGTATCTCCTTTCGAAAGAGGTATGTGGCGTTCCTGCGCGTAAATTTTTCAAACGCGACGTATTTAAGATATTTCCCGACGAAATCCATAGTGTGGCTGCGCGGGAACTTCAGCCCGCCAAATCATCGAACGGAGTCGTAGAGTTGGACAGGATTCCCGAATTCGTTTCTGTTGTGTCCACGTTCGGTCTAGTAGCTGGTCTTCTTCGTAATAGAACAATCCCCGACGAACTTATTAATTCTGCGGGATTTATGGCTATCATAAATTTGGTGAACTCCGCCACACTAGACTTTGAGCTCGAGTGCGCGAAAAATTCATCTTTTGGCGCCAAGCTCAGTCAAGACTCGGAAGAGTTCGCTTCTTTGCTTGTCGATAGATCAGCCAGGGTAAATTCCCTTGAAGAGGAACTGAAGAAACTTCAAACACGGATTTCCGATCTCGAATCGAGCATGGAGTCCGACAATTTTTCCTTTAATTCCCCATGTTGCTCATCAACTCCATTAAGTTCGTCCAGTTCCTCGTGCAGTTCAATCGAGGACACTAAGAATCGATCTGATTTAGGAACTACAAACAAGAAACGACAAATTCTTAAAAGGTGCAGGGAGATAAGAGCTGTCCTTGACGACGTTTCTGAGAGGTACAATGAATCTATCGCAGCTGTCCTTGGAAACAGCTTCCTATACGGAACGGATGGGGAAAGGGAAAGAGTACAGGGTATTATTTCAGAAGTCGTTGATCTAGTTACAAAATCAAAGGGTTCCAAGAATGTTCTGACCGAGCTTCTTTTGCCAGAAACACTCGAAAATGTCTTCCAAAGCATTCGTGTACCAGACTGGGAGCTGTTGTTTTTTAAGCTCCAAACAAGACTCCCAGATTCTGCATGGCAAACTTTGCTGAACCTGACTAGACTAGGAAAGAGTGGGGTGAGCTGCTAATCATAGAGGCTTTGCATTCATTCAATATAATTCTTTTGTGACTTATTTTATTTTCATTACTTTGTTTCTGTGTCAATGGGCTGTCGATCATGTGAACTTTTTTCTTACCTGTAAAGTAAACCGGCCCTTTGCAGGGTTGTCTTTGAGAAAATTCATAAGTGCTCAATTTTAAATTTCATGAGGAATCATAATTTGGGGATGATTGTGTGCACCTTGATGAGACCTGCAGCACATTGATTATTTTATGAGTACATCTAACATTAGCGAAGGATTTCCGATGAGGGGGAAATTAAATTTGTTCATTCAGTTTTGTGGCTTGAAAATCTGAACACTATACACAAACCAATTATGGAGACTTCTTTTAATTGGATGTTTTCATATGCATTTCTGAACATAACTGATGTCAATCTTTTTTTTTTACCAATTACAAGGTGTCAGCTAATGTAAACCTGTTTCATTATTTTTTTGTATAGAGAGCTGGAGACACACCTGTGCTACTAACAAAAAATGAGATAAAAGCATTGAAGAAACTAGTCTTCTCTGCAGTGCAGAAAACTTTCCAAATTGCCAGGGTCAACAATGCAGATTTTGATGCTTGGAATGTGCATCTAAATTCTGTTCTCATCTGGGCAATAAGGGAGCAGCACCTCCATTCATGTGACTCAGAAAACAAAGAGTTTAACATTAAACTAGATGGACGCCCACTTGGAGGTGTGTTCTCATTTTAGTAAATTCTTTGAGGGTTGTTAGTCTTGAGTACGAAACTATAATCCCTGCTAGGTTAAGTAGAGGTACTTTTGAATTTGTTTATTTCAGGTAAAGACCAAGTAGCTGTAGGCCTGGCACCTATTGATTTTAAAAACAAAAGCTCTGAGAGTGCATTGTCCATTTACCCCCTTGCAATTGGCAACTGTAAAGAGAAAAGGTTAGTGGTGATTTAAATAAGTTGGGTCAAATGATCAGTGAACAAAAATTATAATTACTAATTTTACAATGATTATTTATAATCATTTACAAGAATTAAAAAGAAATTATAAGATGTGCATTAGATCAGAAGCTGATGCATGCCGACAATGGTGCATTTTACTGGGTTTGAAGAGGAGACTTTAAATGCTCTTCAAAATAAACATAAGTAAGAATTCTAAGTGTACTTACAATATTGCCAATATTTTTGCAGTAGATACCAGAATATTCAGAGAAGTGGAATGGCATTAATAATGTGCTTTTTCAACTTGTTTTCTTTAATTTTTGTTTTTTCATCAGGTCAAATTTGAAGCAATTACTTGAGAATCTCAATAATCAGAAAGATGTCATCAAAAAACATGGAATATGGGTTGATGGCAAAAAGTACAACATTTCTTTCACAGGTGATTTTCATTTGGGGAGAGAAAGTTAAATTCTCATGGTATATCCTGTAATCATTTCCTTAAATTCCTGTTTCTGCAGTGACTCTTGATTACAAGGCCTTGCTGCTTCTACTCAACAAAAAAAATGATGAAGATTTCCTTCTTGGTGGGAAAGGATATGGTGTGGAATTTTGTGCATTTTGTGATGCAATAAGGGTAAATATTTCTCTTGATACTTTCCTTGCTTTTATTATTCCATTGACTTATGATCAGTTAAGTTCTCTGAAAGTAGAATGGTATCAAGCCAAATTTGAGGTGGTACATGGCTGTAGTGAAAAACAGTTATCAATGACTTTATTTTGTAGAATTGAATATTTATATCCATTGGTAAAAGTGCATTAAATTAGCTAAGAAATGAAATTTAATTAAATACTTATTTTAATTGAGGCCTGTACATGCCAGGGAGTTGATGCAGATGAAACCTGTCTAGATTGTCTAAGATCAAAAGCCAACATTGGAAGGTGAGATACCTGTAATAAAATTTATTGGTATCAGACATCTTTCATGCATTTCAAATCTGATCCAATTGACTCTCTTTATTTTCTTTCTATATAGGTGTTCAGGCCTTCGAGATGATCTTAATTTCCTGTTGGAGGAAGAATTAAGCAGCATTAATCTCTGTTCTCTGCATTGTGAGATGAGAAATTGTGAACAACTTTTGGGTTCATTGGGGTTGTTTGCATATCGGGTTGGTAGCCTTGATAATTTAAACAAGATTTTGTCTGATTATGGTCCTGAAAATTGCCATGGCTTCCCAAGAGTAACGGTCAAGGAAAGAAAAGGACAGCAAACAGAAATAACTAGACAAAACATTCAAGTGGCATCTTTTTCTGGTATGGTGTTTGTACTTGATTTAATTTATTGTACTTGCATATATAGTTATCTTTTACCTTGGGGCAGTTATTTCTTATATCAGCATCAGCCAGTGCTAATTTATCAGGAATTAGTTAATTCAGTATATATTAAAAGTATGGAAGAGCTGTATTTCTCAGTAATAGCCAGATCAAAGCATTAAATAGCCAATAAAACTCATTTGAACAACCAGTTTTTTTTATAGTCAAGGTATATTTTACCTGACAAATACCATGTAGTTTTGCAACTCTATGCTAACCATGCTGTCAGTGTGTGTCATAACATGTACATTACTCCAAAATCTCAGATGGATATTCTAGAAATGATTATTCTTCAGGTTCTACTGAAAGGACAGTTCTACAGAATTTTGAAGATGTCGTCGAAAGATCACTACCCCTTGAGAAAGTGACCAAATACTATATGGAATGTCCTGGAGCTGCAAGAAATGTCATTCTTAGCTATGTTGCTTTCTTTGAAGAGCGCATAATGGTATGCAATTAACCTTTTGAACACTAGCTTCAGCAGTTCAGTCGTATGTACTTAGTCTAGTAGTTCAATGGTCATTAGAATTGCGGTGTGATTGAATCCACTGAGAATCTGTCAAAATTAAATATATGCCTTGAAAATAAGATAAAGCTTAATATAGAGTTTCAAAAACCTTGTCATAAGGAGTTGCTAACTGATAATTTTTAAATTTTTTGCCAATTGAGAAATGCAACATTTTGATTTGCAGTTTGTGAGTGACCTATTTGACAGGGGAACTTACATACGTGATTATGGCTCTACAGAGGAAACAGTTAATCTTGATGACACGAAAGGTAAAGGCTGCTGCATGAGGCCGTTTTTCCCTATAACTTAATTTTAGTACACCTCATACACTGTAGATGCTATCAATAGTTGCATTGTCACACAGTGAACTACAATATTTCTCCAATTTATTTCTAAAATTGAGCTTTGACAACCTGGAGTACCATTTTGTTGTCCTTTTTGTTTCTTCTTTGTTGTTTGTCTTGCATTGGTGCTTTCAGTGGTGTTAATTCACATGTAATAACTATTCAAATTAAGTGAATCTTGTGTCCATTCCTCACAGAGCTTAAAGCCTTTTTGCTTAAACTTGAAAAGTATTGGAAAAAAAAACAAAATGAGGTGGAAACAGCATTCCTCAAGTTGGAGGAAATGTCAAATGGTGAAGAGCCAGGCAAGAAAAAGAGGAAAAGAGGGAGAAAAATACAGCCAGAAGTTCAAATGTCCTCTAGTTCTTTTGCAAAATATGCAGCTGAACTTCAAATTGAGATGTTTTCAAAGGTAAGTTGAGAAAATTGTCCTAAATTATTCACAAATGAAAAATGAATGAGAAAAGTACTATGTTTAAAATCCACATCAGAAAATGTTATTTAAAGGTTTGCCTGATGCAGTAAGATACTAATAACAGCCAATTCATATCTGAGCTAACTTGAAGGTGATTGCCTAAAACCTTTTATACTAGGTTTGCTGTGATTGGAGAGAAATTGCTCTTACAATGCGTGAGAGAGTCTTTGAAGACCATGAAGAACAACAGATTGACATTCATGATGTGAAGGTGACTTTTTTCTACCATTAAGAACGATTGCCTTTCCATTGCTTCAAATATGGATGTAAGAGCTCTAATTATCTGAAATGAGGATGCCTTAAAAATCATTTTAATCTACTTACATACATTTGCTTTTATATGTGTTAGCTTTTGGTTTAAAACTCATGCACTCAGCTTACACCAGCAAATTGATAATTCTTAATTACACACTCAGGAAAACTGCTAGCCTCCAATTACCATACTTTATTCCCCTTTAGCTAGTCTTATACTTTTTCCACATTTATCTTCTTGGTCTTCTCATTTAAGTGCAAGGAGTGGGGATTTTTGCTAAAGAAGCTGTTTGGTTCTCATCTCGGCACTGGTGACTATGGACACCTAGTTGTTGACCACAGTGCTATGCTTCTTCGGCAATTCCGCTCTTTCTATAAGTATTCAGGGCAAGGATTTGAGTCCTCCACAAGCTACATCGCCAGTTGTATTCTAAGGCAACAATTAAACCATGATGCATCTGGGCCTGGCCATTCTTGTAAGTTAATTAACATTTATTTTGATGGGTATGCAATTATGAAACATGCACATGTTAATGAACATCTACTTTAGATGACAGTAGAACCTGTCAAAATTTCACCTTTTTCTTTCCAGTGAATCAAATCCTCACCCACTGGTATGCAACTATGCTGCTATCCCTGAGGTACTCATTCTATGAAGCACGGAATTGTATTAATGTAGGTGGGTATAGTTTTTAATATCTGTTTCAGTGAGTTTTTTAGTTTACTCTTTGTGAACTTTTAAAATAATTATGATGAAACATAGAATTAGCACTCAGGTTATTAATCCTTTTTTTTCCTAGGAAAAAAAACATTTTCCTACCGCGGATGTGGTTGGAAAAGTGTAAGTCACGATTTAAAATCATGGACTGAAGAAAAGAAATCGTGGGTGTTTGTTCTTAGTGATCTTTTTGAGCAAATGTTTGGAACTGACTACTTAACCTATTGTTTTGACAAAGATCATGGAACTAAAGTTGATGATTCCAAAACATGTGAAATTTTTGAATACTGTCATGAGTCCTGGGAAAAGCATTTCTCCATAGAAATTCCAGAACCACAAGATGATCTCAAACATCTCTGTCATCCCAGAATTCATGTTAGTTCACATGCCAATATTCATCCGTTACAGCCAGCACCCAAACGAATTAAATTTGATATTTGTGACTCAACTTTGTCTAACATCTACCCGTCATCCACTTCAGTGCTCAACTTTGCTGACTCCACACACTCAAAGAGTTATGAACATCCTGATTCTGCATCCATCATCAGCCAAACATCCCCAAAGCTTGTTGGTGACACTTCTATTTTTATTGAAGATGATGATAATGATCTCACAATACCACAGCAATGTGCACTTCAAGCTGCAATGGCTAAGGCCACAACAAGAGCTGAAGTAGCTGCCCTTTACAGCCTCATTCCTCCATTAACATCCAGATCTCCCTCTGCATTGAACCCATTTTATGAGAAGCTGCCCTTTTCAGATCCCTTCTGTCTAGCAGAGCGTCCTTGTGAAGTTGACATCCAGAGGGCTCACACAATTTTGAACAATGAACGAAAAGCTGGTAAGAATCCTAGTGGCATCGAGATTGAAGGTATCGGGCAGTTCTCTGAAAATGCCTTATCTGTCTTGCGGCGTTTCTGTGTAATCGTGTACACCCATCACAAAGTATCTGCAGAGGCTTATGGCTCCTCCAGATGAAATGCAGCCCCGAAGAACTTGTACAGATGCAAAATGCCCTTTGGAATGTTTCAGCCACTCAACCAATACTGGAGCATAGTAGTAAGAACCTCGATTCCACCTCATTTTTGGATCTTGTTGAGGAGCGATACATTGACAGTTTTGTCATAGATATTTGCATTTGCAAGTTTCTAGACATGGCAAGAGAAATTGGAAAGGGTTTCACTGTCTTCTTTCCAAGTGAGTTTTATGATTGGATGAGGTCAAATGACAAAGAATTCCAAAGGCAGAAGTTGAGAGAAACTGTAGAGCTGCTGAAACAAGCCAATGACCTCCAGCAAATATTGGTGCCAGTCTACCTGCCCAACCACTGGGGATTGATTTTTGTGGATCTAGTCAGCAGAGAGATGTATTTTGATGATGGAATGAAGTCCACTGCACCTCCCATAGCCCTTTCCTCAGTCAAAAGATCATTAGAATTGCTCTTAGAAATATACCCCTGTCATGCTGCTCTTCAAACAAAGTTTTGGCACAATTGTCACAGATTTAAGCGTTTTAGTATGCCATGTCAGACAGCAGTTGATTCTAGGATGATTGGTGTTGGAAGTTGTGGTATTGGGGTGATAATGGCAGCAAAAGATATATTATTTGATGGTGCCTTGTCCATTAACAACTTTCAATGGCAGTACTGTAATATGGATGTGCACAGGAAAGACTTGATGCTTCAGATTCTGAAGTGGAGAGACCAAGCTGGAAGTCCTGGCCATTAGAGACTTAGTGCACAACCTATTCTACCCTAAAGCCACCTCTGTTTCTCTTGTGTTGTCAGTCCATCGGCTGACTGCCTGTTGTCATCTTATAGCAGAACTGTTACAAAAAATTTGAAAATTACTTTTTGGTTTGTTTTCTTTTTGTGTTTGTTATTGTTTTTGTTCTAGTCTTTTATAAACCATGATTGTTTTATACTTACCAGTTCTGTTTCTCTTGGGTAGTCAGACTATCACTGTCTGTTGTTATCTGATGGCAGAACTATTTTTAATATTTAATTGTTATTTAATTTGTGCTCTATTTTTTTCGCTTTTGTTTGCTTTACTTTGTTTTGTTTTGTTTTTGTTTTTTTATTATTTTTTACATAAACTTTGATTGGTATCTACAAACCAGTTCTGTTTCTCTTGGGTAGTCAGTCCATTGTGGGCTGTTGTTATCTGATGGCAGAACTATCTTTTTTTTATAATTTTTATTATTTTTTTTTTGGCATAACATGTCAACCACTTCTGTCTCTCTTGGGTAGTCAGTTCATTGTGGACTGTTGTTATCTGAAGGCAGTGGTACAGACCCCTTTTTTCCACCTCAGTGTCCGTACCTTGTCGTGGTGAGGTGGCTTGAGTGCCTCAATGACCAATTGCAATACAATTCTTACACAGAATTCAGCTTCGGTCGGTGAGCTGTATTTTCTGCAGGGTAGAGGCCAGACTAACACGGACTTTGTCATTGTTGTTATTGTTATGATTATTATAATTATGATTATTATTAATGTTTTTGTTATTGTTATTATTATCATTATTGTTATCTTTATGATTGTGTTCATCACTTTGAAATGAAATAGGTTGCTCAATGAGGATGGCATGCTGAGGCAAGTAGACTACCATTTAATTCCTCCCCCTCCCCCCCCCCCCCAAATAGAAATTCAAGTGTTTCTGATGGTTTATCTCTTCAGTAAATTGTTAAAATGCAAAAAGTTTCTGTGACACGTTGTACAGAGGGCTTTCTCTTAAATAGTTGTTTTCTAATTTAAAACCACCTGCCTGGTTCTGTTTCTCTTGGGTAGTTGGTCCATGGACTGTTGTTATCTGATGGCAGAACTAATAGGTGGATCTGTTTCTCTTGGGTAGTCAGTCCATTATGGGCTGTTGTTATCTGATGGCAGAACCACCAACTTGTTCTGTTTCTCTTGGGTGGTCAGTTCATGGACTGTTGATATCTGATGGCAGAACCAGTCCCTATTTTTTTTCTGCTCTATGTTGTTAGTCCTTTATGGACAGGTATTTTTATCTGATTGCAGTATTAGCTTGCTCTTTTTGTTTTGAAAAGTGTGTTGCTTTCACTGTTTGTCACCTAGCTATCACCTGTTATTAATCATAGTCACTTTGGTCAATCAATGCTATCATTGTCCTTATATATTCTTATTACTAATTCAGCTGCTATTCTTCTCTGTTTGATACAGGGTCCACTACAGATAGCACTAGCTTAATGAAGTCCCAAAACCTTTGACAGTGAGCCAACTCAAGAAATGCAGTCCTGAAAAGATTTTGGTGTTTTCCTGTCTATTCTCGAGTTTATTTTGCCCCAGTTTCAATCACTTAGATAATCACTCAGCCAGACTATCAAAAACACCATTTAGTTCATAGATAAACATTGAAATAATGATAATGATAATAATCATAATGATAATAATCATAATGATAATAATATAAATGATAATAATAATTATTATTTTAATGGAAATAATTATAGGAATTATAGTCATAATGATTATCATTATAACTAATAAACAATTATTATTATTATTGTTATCAATGTTGTTATTATTATTTCCATCATGAATTACTAGAGATGCTTGGAAAAAAAGGTGTAGTTCCCTCCAACTCATCATTCTTTCAGTTAAGTGAACTAAGAATTCTGTGAACAGTTACTGCTTTATTCTGTCATTCCTGATGACCATAGAAATAGTGAAAGTCCCCAGATATTATCCCTCCAATATTTTTTACATGTTTTTATTTTTTTTTTTTATCCAGTGAATTTGGTTGCAGCAGAATGAAGTGCATCAGAATATAGTGTGCCCAGCTAGACATGAATTGTGCAAGCATTAAAGATTCATTCTGCTGTATTCCGGGTTTAATTTTAGCTTTCTACAGACAAGTTTGTTTCTCTAAAGAAAGAAAAACACCATTTATGGTTTTTTTTTTAAACAAACTGATAAAGACTGCGAAGAAACAGCCACCAAATTTACGGAAACATGGTGAACAAGTCAACTAGACTGTATTAGACATTATTGAAAATGTTTTAAAAACATGGTGCAGGCTATTATTACACTAAATCAAAGTATTACTTTAGAAACATAAAATCGCAGGGTCAGTTTCCCATGTCTAGTGCCTGAAAAAAGATCAGGCCACCAAATTACTTCAAATTCTCTGGTTGCTCTTCCCTCTCCATTCCCAACAACAATTTCAATGTGCTGGGTGGGAATCGTGCTTGATTTCTTGCCCCTTGCTCTTTCCTTGGCCGCCTGTAAAGCTTGGTGAGCGTTTAACAACTCATTACTCGCATTAACTTCCGTATCCCCCCGATAGCTTTTCTTTAACTGTAATGGTACAGAACTTTGGCTCAGGGCAGAAATAACATCATTGACCTCATGATCCCTGTAGTGAAAAACTTTGGATTTTTCTCTCCATACAGGGGGCCGCAAATGCCGTTTTTCTCTCGCACTGTTTAGAAAAGCATTTGGCATCCTTGCCAACAAAGCTTGGATATACGTTTCAGGAACATAATATCTTTCAACTCGACACCATTTCCCTGAAACCAAAATGATTAACAAAAGTTAGATTATTTTTGTCGTAAAATGTTCTAAGTGATTTGCTCTTTTTAAACGTAAACCTGAGTTATTTTTAAATCACATAATTGCACGTGTTATTGGTATCCCTCGAAAACCTTCCCATAGTATTAAAATCTAAGACAAGCAGGTCTTTTGACAAGGTAATGGTAACAATCGCGCTGTACAACACCAGAATTATTTTCCTGACTGTGAAAAGAGAAAAAAAAAGTCTGCAACTTCGCGTCGTACGCAACCATTCGTACGCAGTTATTACTGGTGTCCAATTTCGAGAAGAGCCCATGATTATTTTTCTTTTAGGGGTGAATTTCTCCTATGTCCCCAATTTCGTCGAAGAAAAGCGCGAACACGTAATAAAAGTAATGAGTAAGTCACAGTGAACAACCCGGCAGCGCAAAGTGACAATGCTCTACATCCCAAATGAGAAGTGTTCCTCAATTTTTAACACGAACCACCAATTCTTAACATTTTCAATTTCTACGGTTTTTTAATTTCTGCAACTTGGACATGTTCTTGAGAAGATATTAAATCAGTTAGCTTTATCGTTCCCTTCTAAATTATTTAGTCGGAAGCGCCTGACTGGACGCTGGTTTAACTTAAAACTTGTTGAGCGACGTGGCATTTTGACTGCACATTACTAATTAAACTTGATTTTGACAGCTATTTGCGCGTGATAAGAGCGGAAAAGAGAAAAATTACATACCAGCGGCTTTTGGATGTAGGGACGAATTAAGACTTTCTACAATGCCACTTATCCATTGTTTGTAATTGATAGACCTTGTCCTTATTCTTGCGGGAGGCTGTACGATCTGTTGTCCATTGTACAACTTGACAAATGTAGCCCACTCTGCCTTGAGCGCAGCAATGCGATGTTTCGATTCTCTATGTCTCAGTAGCGCAGTTGTTGTGTTGAACATCGATGAGCATATGTCGCAGCGTGTCTTGTAAATAGCTAGAGATGCCATGTTTGAGATAAGCGCTGAATATGGACAAGCGTTGAAACTGCTACTGTACTCAAAGAGCACAATAGATCGTTTTTCATTGTAAGGAGGTCTTTCACACCTCGTCTTCCGGAGGTTTTTCGACTTACGCAACATTTCTAGGATTTCATCAATAGCGCTCTGATATCTGCGCTAGTGTGATCACCTGCGACGCCTTCGAAAATTGGCATTTCAGTCTCCTTTTCTGTCGATTACTTCTCTTGATTGTGTACCTGGTAAAAGTGTTGTGCAATGGCCAGGAACAAACGCGAGGCAGTGAAGGACAAAGATAAGTTGAAAAAGATCAGAAAGGAAGCACGAAAGAGGTGGAGGCAAAAAAAAAGCCGCAAAGAAAGCGATGAAAAAGTTAGCGGCGGAAAAGAAGCTCAACGAAGATAAGGAGCGGCGAAAGCTCAGAGAGATAGACCCATCGCTAGTCGTGAGGACGACGAAGTTTCTTGGCGCTGGGACATTTGGCAGTTGCTACTTAGCCTATTACAGGGATGTGGTAGTAGCTGTCAAGGAATTTAACAAGAGAAAGAACGTCGATCTAAGAAGCGAAGTATGCCACGAAGCGACGATGATCAAACACCTGGAAGATCACCGTGGTGTCCCTCTACTCTTTGGCATCGTAACCAAGAGCGAGCCCTATCGACTTGTTACGAAATTCCACGGTGTTCAAAACAAAGGCCTCACTCTGTACAAAGCCATTAAGAAAGAAAAACTGGAAAAGCCTACTTGGCTTGGAATTTTAAAAAATCTTATTGAGGCATTGAACCACGTTCATTCGTGTGCTATTCTTCACAATGACGTGAAGAGCAATAACGTGGTAATGGAGCAACGAGGAGAGGAGTGGAATCCTGTTGTTATCGATTTTGGGAAAGCTCGCTTCTCGTCAGATCCCAAGCCGGCTATGTCCATGTCCATCAACCAACAGATGAGATATCGAGAAAAGTATCCTCACATTGCCCCCGAAATTGTAAACGGAAGTGGCAGGCAGAGTGCCCAATCGGACATATTTTCTTTAGGGAAAATAGTTTTGGCAGTGTTGGATTTGCTCCCAACAGCGACAGCGAAATCTTTAAAGGTGGCCAGAACTGCTCTTTGCGAAGAGCCTGCAGAACGCCCCTCCTTAAAGGAACTATCAGAGGCACTCTGAACATATTAGATATAGGTACATTTTCAGTTATATATATGGTTATCTTCTAATTTATTTTCTCTCGGCTGGCTTCTTTAAAAAATGAGTATTTCTCCCATTTAACTTTTAGTGCGTAGTAAATGCGCTTTTATTTTCTTCTCACCAGTATGTCAACGACCAAATCAGTGTATATTTAGTAATTTCAAACGTTCTTGTTATTGGTAAGCACGTTCTACGAGTGTTTACAGTGTAAAATACCTCTATTTAGATTAAAACAAGTTATAATTTCGCTTCACGTTGTCTTCTCTCCAGTATGTAACCAACAAAACGTTTCTCCGAAAAATAAATCCTCCCTTCAAAATCGAAGATTTTCTGGGTTTCCGCAAATTCGTATTTTTCCAAATTCCCTTTTATATGTTATGTTGATTTGTCTTTTCTTCAACGTATAATTTAGTTCAGCGTCGATCATTTATCATCTTCAGCACAAAATATTCCGATCTTTAAGTTTAACTGTAAAATTTCTTTGGCTTACTTTGTGCGCATTAAAAAAAACGCTAAAGTAAACATGACTTCATTCCACGCGTGAGTTTAACCTGGAAAATGCCTGCACGCGAGTGACGCCGACATTACCGCGTGTCCCTTTCTGGAAAACATTCGTGTTATGACAAGAAAGGACGGCTTAAAGGTTTTGCATGGGTTACCCAAACCATGCAATTTTGACGCCGAAAAGTGCCAAAAAGTAATTACAGAAACCTCATCCGCAACACCTTGAACGTGCTGTGGGCGCGAACTGAGGTCTTGTCTTACAGTTAATAATTGCCAGGCGGAACTCAGATCCGGCTAAGCCTAATTTGCATAAATTTTTTCGGTGCGCAAAGCTCGTCATGTTATCTCGATTATTCTTTATACATTCCATTTGATCATTAATTCCTTCAAAGGAACAAAGATGCTATCCAAGTATCGTATAGCATATTTTCAATAAAGAAGACTACCGTGCTGTTTTCCTTATCACTACGACTATTGATTCTGCAAAGACATTGGGGCACTCAGACCATCCCATCACCAGCAAGTACAATGTTTTTTCCATTACTGGAATCATTATGAAAAATATAATTAATTTAATGGTAACTCGATGAGTGTTAGACTCAATATGTAATAACATGCTTCAGTTGATGAGGGAAATTACTGAGTAAACCTACCTAGAAGTCCAAATGTTTTCGCAAGGAACTCATGATTTCGAATGTGTGCTTGACTTCCGCGTAATGTCTTCACAATGCTGAGGTCAACGTCAAAGGGGTTTGTTTTTTTTCCTTTCAGTTAGATACTACCATTTGCGTTCAACCGTGAAGCATGAACGTTTTTTCATGTATGTTTATTTTTCAAACGAGACAGTTTCCCATGCAGACAACTGTGACGATGGGACCAATGAAAATGTTTCGTTTGGAGCACGAAACTATGAATGTTTGTCAAACAAACTTGGCAAATCATGTTCACATGGTGTGCAGGTTTGACAAAATTAGTCATCCTTTCAGGTTTGTGCTGAACACTTGACGCCCGTGCAAATATGTGTTTAGTGCAAATGAAGGTCATCTATGACTAATATTCTTCCAAGCGTATCACTGCCTTTTTCATAGGGGAGGAGGAGCTTTTGGAATACGATTTCCAAACTTTCAAGGAACGTATTGTAAGAAAAGTCCCTTACCTAGCCAGAATAACAAGCCTCTCTGCTACGCCACTTCATATAACAATGAATGACGAAATCAACGAGGTCGACATATCTCCAGTATATTTTGCGTTTCAACTCAAGGAAATACTGTCAAAAGGAAAAACATCACCTTATAAGCATTTACATTCGGATCGCCATCAGTTTAGGGGGTCGGGACTGATTAGTGTGAAGTCAACATGAATCCACCGCCAAATCGGCCAAAACATTTACCAGCATTGTAAACTGACATCCTATAGGTCAAGCAGTACATTAAAAATCACGATATCCGGTCTTTGTGAAAATATTTCCATCTCCACGTATATTTACTTATTTCCCTCACCAAAGCATTTTATTGCTTCTGTTACATTTCTCAGCCCATTAACTATAATAGTAAAACATTTTCCCAGTAGGCTTAAGATATATAATCATAGCTTCCTTATCAAGTTAATGCATTTGCCCTGCTATTAAATTGATTCCAAATTATGATTTTTCTACGTGTAGTTTACAAAATGTCAAAGCTTAGCTATAAAGGAATCGATTAAAGACGCATAGCGAACCAAACCCAGGTGTTCACAGAAAAACATGGCCTACACTTAGACATTATGATTATACCACGACCTTTTCAGTTGTCAAGATATCCTTCGAGGTCTCGGTGTCAAGTAAACTAACATAACTACGATAACAAACAATTTCTAACAGCTACTTTGTTAAAGGGAATTAAAAGTTGCTGATGAGCACTTTTCAGGTATATGTCCTGATTACAAAAGAGCAATTTTCAACGAACGAAACGGATAAGAGGGACAAGGGTAACGTAGATTGACAGAGGTAAAGTCTCATTCACTATCAATTCGCAAATTATATCCGTCCTGAATAAAAAACGTAGACAATAATGTTCAGCTCTTCGTATGCACCGAGACCATTTATAGGTTGAGATGCGAAAGGAAGCGCGTGACTCTGTTGCCCAGTTTCTGATTGACTTCTTCGCGAACTTGGTCGTAAACATCTTCCTTTAAAATGAGGACTTCGGCAGACATCTGCAATGTTATGTCCTGCTTTTCCCTCTTCGCGAAGAAATAGTTGTCTTTTATTTCTGTGGACTGAAAATAGCAACCAAGGTGGGAAACGCTAACCTGCTCGTTCTTGTCAACTGTGCATGCCAAAATCTGGAAGTTACCACGATTGCTCTCAATGCTGTTGGATTCGAAAAGGGTTAACGCACTTTTGGATTTCTCTAAACTCTCGATTGTGTCTTTCAAAGCCCTCTTCTCACCCTCGTCAACTTTTAAGGCCCCACTGCATGGCTAGAAATCTCGGACACGTACGCGCAGTTGAATGGTCCAGAATGAGCAAAAGCGAGTCACGCAACTCCTCACGACTTAGAGACTTAACTGAGAAAATAGATTTAAAATCCCAGTTACCTCCTTACTCCATTGCAAAGTCTCAAATGTTCACTGACAGTTATTTAGTACGACCCGAGACCCAAAATATTCTTAGAACATTGTCGGCTTCCACATCGTAATCGTTGCGTTTCTTCAAGATTAACAGTACAGATGATGCTATGTAGTAACAGTATGGCGGCAGTGCAAGAACAACATCACCAGCTCTCCGTAGATGTCCTTTCGCCGGAAATCTTTGGAGTGTAACAACTTTGTTCACTGCGATTTTAAAAGCGTCGAAGCCACACTTCAAGACACAGTAAATCATATTTCTCAGGTCTTCATATCCATTGCGTTTTTAGGTCTTGTTTCTCTGAAATTGTGATATTTTCTGGTCGAGGAATGATGATATTCCTACGGAACCGTGCGGCGAAATCCACCATAAAAGTAGCACACTTCTTTGCTATTTCTTTGATCAAACATGTTGTTTTCAATCTCCCCGGGTAACCTGGCTTTCTTTACGGTAACCCGGCTTTCTTTCTTCCAGTCTCTTTTTATCTTATTGCCCGGAAATTTAAAACCTGGGGGATCTGAGGCTGGACTCTCCTGATGGCGCGAAAACGCGGCGCGAAACTTAAAGGTCACCCAGCAACACAACGAGTTATTTTGAATATGCAAATTTCAGCATCAGGAGAGCCCGATTTCCGGATCCCAAGATATTAATTATTTTCTGGGCAACAAGATTTCAGCATCACCTGCATTATTATACAGTGAAATGCCTGACAAAACTTTATCAAAAGAGGAGGTGAATGTGCTTATAAATGGAACAGTTTCTTCACAACACCTTAACTACAAACATCTGGACTATGTTGTAAAACAAGCAATTGCTGGTGATCAAGTTGTGTACAGGATGGCTATCCGAAACACTATACTGTTGCAGTGGGCAAGTTTAAAGGACTCCGAGAAAAACCACATCGACTTGCTTAACGACATTATACCTGGAACTGTTCTGAGAATTAAAAGAGATTCCAAACGAATGAAAGAACGCTTGCGAGTTACGACCATTCGTCTAACTGGGAGCTTAAGGGAAAAGAGGATGGGTAAAATGGATTGGACGTCTCTGATGGGGGATGAAAGAAAAAAATTACTCAAAAATCTTCCTGCAAAATTGGAGAGCTCAAAGGATTCCATCCACCGTAATACTGCCCAGACCGTTATTAAAATATGGAGGGTATTTTTCTGAGCCCTACATATAATCCATCAAATCCTTCTACTTGTGTGCGATTGGTCTAAATGCACCTCGCGACCTAATATTCCCCAGTTATTGTTGGTTTATGATCTTAATATACACGTAGTATTGGACATTTTTAATGTTTTTAAAACAATTAATCCTCAGCACATCCAAGTTCTAAAATTTTATCCACTTTCCTCAAAGGACTTTGCAGACATTTATTTCCACACAGTATCATCATTGTTGCCAGAGCAATGAGAAAAATGTGGAGCAAAGGTAGGGTAGGTCCAATATGATACAATTATTATGTTTGGCTAATGTTTCCAAACAGATTTCTGCTAAATGCTTCATTCCAAAGAAAAGTATAACCTTATTCTGCAGATAAGAGAATGGATCAAACTTTTTCTGTCGCTTGCAAATTCCTGTAAGGGGTATGCAAACAGGAATGTGACGCCTTATATGCATGCTGCTGCATATCACTTGCAAGATGTCATCGACAGATTTGGTAGTGTAAAACACTTCAGTGGCCAAGGTACTGTCAGTGTCACTGGCTATTTTAATTTAGAACAAACTACATGTATGGCCAGTGAAACAATACCAATAAACTAACTTAACTGGTTTCCCTTTACACAGGCGTAGAAAAAAATAATGATGTGGCAAGAGCAGTTGCCCTTCACAAATCAAGAAACTGGGATAGCCCAGCAGATGTCATCAGAGCAGAGCACCGCCTTGCACAGTTGAGCCACAGAGAGAGGAGAAAAAGAAAATACAACAAACAAAATGAGGATTTCTGGAGTACTGGAAAAAAGATTTGATGTGTAATAAAAAGAGACAATGTGTCAGGTCCCAAAATGTGCAAGCAACTGAAAGCACCTCTCTCAACAGCAATCACAGTAATGGGATGACCTCAACTGTCAATTCACAAAATTCTGGCAGGAATTCAACCAGCAATAAGAGAAAGCATGCAAGCACAAAAAGGAAAGCTGGTGCTACCACTAAAAAGTTTAAAAGAACCAAAAACAGATAAGGAATAACTGAACAGATCTTTTGTATACTGAAGTTAATATTAAGAAAAGCAATATAGTATCATTGCTGTGGGTTACATTGCCTGAGAATAACATTTCAAGTCTTGAAAATGATTTATTTTTTCGAATGTACAATTTCAAGTTTCTGAATGTATTTGCTGCTAAATTTATACTGCACATTACTTTAGGCAGCAACTTTAATAAAGTCCACGGTTATCTTTTCTTGAAAAGCCCTTGTTGATTCAGTGATCATACCTTCTCTTATATGATAGTTTTTGGTTGACCATGAAATAAAATGTCTTATCTTCATTGGGAACAAAACTTTTGTTCCCTGCCCGTGAAGGTCAAGTAAACAATGCCAATTAGGAGGAAAAATGATGGAGAAAATTCTTCTTGTGCTAAAAGTTTCCACTGTCCATTTATCACTCCCTTCTTTCCAAAAAAATGTTGAAATACATCTTCTCTGAACTCTATAGTCACTTGCTTCCTTTGTTTAGATGCTTTCAAAGAAGCAGCAATGGCCACTCTAAGCCTGGAAACTTCATTTAATATGACATTCCTGTCTGGCTTGGGATGCTTGTAGTATCTATTCATGATTAAAATAAATACAGATTAACAGAATCGAAATGACCCATTATGCACTAAAGTATAAGCAAGAACCAATTCCAAGGCCATATTCTGGAACACGACGAACGGTAAACACTGCAAAAATGTTTACTTCAGACAAAGCTGGTTCAAATGCTCTTGAGGCTCCCATGAAGCCTCAAATGAACTAAAATTCTTCCATTTCACCAGATATTCTCTCCCCTTAAGAGTAAAAAATAAAAATATTTCAGTTTCCTATTAAATACTCGCAAAATTACGCGTAGTTTGCGGCTTAACACAATTGAAGCGTAGGATTTATTGAAATTCTCCTGACACACTACCTACGAATTAAAACATTCTCTGTAGGAGAATATCTAAACTGATAATTAGCGAAAGTTACCTTTTCAGACCATTTCTCTAAACCAACTTAATGTTTGCAGAAGTCTTAGAAAAAATATAATTATTGAGAATCAATTTACTAATAGCATAATCCCCTTTAAAACGAAATTGATAATTTTTTTGGCCTGCATTCCGGGGATTTCCTTACGAGTTTCGCTTACCTGAATCACAAACTTACTTGCTGTCCTTGGCGGCTTGAAATTACCCTTTCCACCTCGAAAAAACGCCCGCCATCCACCGTACATCTCCTTGCCTTCAATTCTCTACAAATGTTAGCAACAGTAACGTTATTTAAATCCGCGAAAAAGCCGATGGATCTCTTCCCACGCGTCCGACTTGACGGACTTGACGCTATCTTGTTCAGAAGTCACGCTGAATTGCGTGTTGCTTCCCAGCCAACGGCGTACACGGATTTAACTTCTGTGATTGGCAGGTCAAGTCACGCTCCAATCTTCCCATGTCCGAGATTTCTAGCCATGGAAGACGTTGATCACAACATCAGAGATCGTAAATTCATTTGGAAACTGGAAGCGTATCTCTCGAACGGTTTGAAACTTTGCGTAACCCACCCGACTTCCGACGCCACCTTCCTATAAAACGCGTACCAATCACTGGGGTTAGTGAAGCGGTTGTACTTCTTGTTTGCTGCCAACTGAGAAAGCAGGGTGGAATTGAGCACGTCCTTCTTCCGTTGCTGATTGGTCACGGAACTAAAGGAAACAAGACTGCCTCCATCGACGAAACCAGTTTCAGAAAACGCAATGGGACCAATTCCTGGGGGTGTGGACTACTCTTCAAGTTCGATCGTTTTTATAACGTTAGTCAGGTCCATTTTGAAAACAATGAAAGGGAAGAGACGAAACAGGCTTGTGCTTCACCTTACGGCCCCAATCGGAAAATAATCTCGAGAATCGATTGATAATAAGCGCCATGAGCAAGAGACATATATGGTGATGAAACTATACTATTGGTCAGGTTCGACGACACAAACAGAGCGGCTTAAGCGCTATATTGGGCTTTACGCCGATAACAAAAGCTACAGCGGAAGTTTCTGCCTTAAAGACCTCAAGCGTGTCAATAGCGTCTTAATTCAAAATTTGTCTATTGTACTATTGTGAGTTCTATATGCATTCCTTTCCTTCTCAGACAAGACTGACAACCCGTAGGACTGAGAGAGCACATGCTTCGCACGAGTGACCTGAAGAACATCTGTCCTTGTAGAGCTCAGCGGCGAAACAAACCACCTGCGACTGACAACTTATTCGAAGAAATTTAGATCTATACTTAAAAAACGGTGTGGAGCGCCCCTTCTTTCGGAGGGAAATGAACTGGAGTCTGCAACAGACGGACTACGAATGCAAAGAATATTTTCTAATGACTTAACCTCTTCTTGTAAGAATAGAATGTAAGAAGAAGAAAGGAAAAAGCCTTTAAAAAGGGAAATAGAAACCAAGCTCATCAAACTCTTATTGAGAAAGGTAAACAATTTTTAGACCAAACTACTTTCTGAATGTTTTAATACACACCATTTTATTAAAAATGACTCCCACAGTGATTGCACGGTACATCATGAGCAGTTTCCTCAGGGACTATATATGGAAACCTTACAGAAGTAAGTTAACATTACTGATGATATCGATAATAAAGCGTTACTCAAACTGGAAAAAAAGCTAAAAGCCAAAGTATTGATTTTGCATGAAAGCAAGTCTCTTTCCTCTACGTACATTTAGCTCCTTAAAAAACGAAAAAAACAAAACCAGGAAAAAATGAAAACAAGACGATATCGCTAAACTTGACCTGCTGCAATGTTCAAAGCAATGTTCAGTTCGCAGCTCATTTTAAGAGTCTAGATATCCAGATTGTGGACAAAATCTTTAGCGCGTTTGCCCAACCTGTTGATGACGCCTTGGCGAACTTGCGTGTACACATCTTCGTTTAGGGTGAAGACTTGAGTTGACTTGTGCAATTGTATTTCTTGAAAGTTGTAAGAGAAGAAAAAGTAGTCGCTCGATACCTTATTGGCTTTAAAATAGGCACCAATGAAAGCAAGGCTGACCTGACCATTGGTAACTGTGCATGGCAGGATTTGGAAGCGACCATTATTGCTTGATGTACTATTCTTATTGAACAGAGTTAGGCCCTCTGGCGACTTCTTTAAGCTATCCAAGGTGTCCTTTACGACTGACACAAGTTGCTTGTCTTCACCAATCATTGCGCTCAAAAGCTCCAAAGTCACCTCGGATAACTTGAAGGAATCAGCACTAGATTTGTACTCGTCGAAGCTGAAACCTTGCAAAATCCAGCCTAGCTTTCCCAGTACGTAACCGTAAAACTCGTACCAGTCTGTAGCCTGCTCCTTTTTGGGGTACTTCTTGGTTGCCGCCAGCTGTGCAAACAAAGTGGAGTTTTGGACGTCTTCCAACTGTTGACCGCTCAGGTTATCGGTAAAGGAAGCAAGACTACCAGCAACAACTTTGCCCTGAGATGAATCAGGAGTCAGAGACTCGTCGAGTTCGAGGGAACATATAAATTCTAGAGCTGCCTGGCTCGACATGGTGATAGTTCGTGGACGCTCTGATAATACACACGAGAGCTTAAATCCCGCTGGCTAGCGCTTTTAAGAGCTTCAAAACAATAGAATATTTGTTTAACACGCTACCACGGACTATAAATGGTAAAGTGGCGATCCTATTGGTCAGGTTTTTCGATCCTTGACCACCGGCAATCAAAGAATTGAGTTCATTGAATTGAAATTTGTCGGAGCGGTTCTTTAGCGGATAATTCCGTTGTCTCGGTTAGCTTTTCGTCACTGCCTACTTAGCTTTTTTTACCTCTTTTCTTTTCTATGGCGTCGAATTTGCTTGAGTGCTCAGTGCATCTTTCTATGTTTTGCCTCTGCCTACAATACTACACACGGTGAAAGTAAATCTAGGCCATCAATCTGCAAAGACTTGTTTTTCTTTCAGTTTTAAGTGGGTGAATAACAAATACTTAAACACATGCTTTTTGAGTTTTCAGCCAAAAGTCCAACTGAAACCTTCAAGTGTTTTAATGAAAAAGAGTAGAAGTGATGATCTTCATGTTAATGCATATAGAACTCACAATAGTACAATAGACAAATTTTGAATTAAGATACTATTGACACGCTTGAGGTCTTTAAGGCAGAAACTTCCGCTGTAGCTTTTGTTATCGGCGTAAAGCCCAATATAGCGCTTAAGCCGCTCTGTTTGTGTCGTCGAACCTGACCAATAGTATAGTTTCATCACCATATATGTCTCTTGCTCATGGCGCTTATTATCAATCGATTCTCGAGATTATTTCCGAGTGGGGCCGTAAGCTAGAGCACAAGCCTGTTTCGTCTCTTCCCTTTCATTGCCTTCAAAATGGACCTGACTAACATTATAAAAACGATCGAACTTGAAGAGTATTCCACACCCCCAGGAATTGGTCCCATTGCGTTTTCTGAAACTGGTTTCGTCGATGGAGGCAGTCTTGTTTCCTTTAGTTCCGTGACCAATCAGCAACGGAAGAAGGACGTGCTCAATTCCACCCTGCTTTCTCAGTTGGCAGCAAACAAGAAGTACAACCGCTTCACTAACCCCAGCGATTGGTACGCGTTTTATAGGAAGGTGGCGTCAGAAGTCGGATGGGTTACGCAAAGTTTCAAACCGTTCGAGAGATACGCTTCCTTTCCAAATGAATTTACGATCTCTGATGTTGTGATCAACGTCTTCAGTGGGGCCTTAAAAGTTGACGAGGGTGAGAAGAGGGCTTTGAAAGACACAATCGAGAGTTTAGAGAAATCCAAAAGTGCGTTAACCCTTTTCGAATCCAACAGCATTGAGAGCAATCGTGGTAACTTCCAGATTTTTGCATGCACAGTTGACGAGAACGAGCAGATTAGCGCTTCCCACCTTGGTTGCTATTTTCAGTCCACAGAAATAAAAGACAACTATTTCTTCGCGAAGAGGGAAAAGCAGGACATAACATTGCAGATGTCGGCAGAAGTCCTTATTTTAAAGGAAGATGTTTACGACCAAGTTCGCGAAGAAGTCAATCAGAAACTGGGCAACAGAGTCACGCGCTTCCTTTCGCATCTAAACCTATAAATGGTCTCGGTGCATACGAAGAGCTGAACATTATTGTCTACGTTTTTTATTCAGGACGGATATAGTTTGGGAATTGATAGCGAATGAGACTTTACCTCTGCCAATCTATGTTACCCTTGTCCCTCTTATCCGTTTCGTTCGTTGAAAATTGCTCTTTTGTAATCAGGACATATACCTGAAAAGTGCTCATCAGCAACTTTTAATTCCCTTTAACAAAGTAGCTGTCAGAAATTGTTTGTTATCGTAGGTATGTTAGTTTAGTTGACACCGAGACCTCGAAGGATATCATGACAACTGAAAAAGTCTTGGTATAATCATAATGTCTAAGCGTAGGTCATGTTTTTTTGTGAACACCTGGGTTTGGTTCACTATGCGTCTTTAATTGATTCCTTTATAGTTAAGCTTTGACATTTTGTAAAATTAGCTGCGAACTGAACATTGCTTTGAACATTGCAGCAGGTCAAGTTTAGCGATATCGTCCTGTTTTCATTTTTTTTTGATTTTTTGTTTTCGTTTTTTAAGGAGCTAAATGTACGTAGAGGAAAGAGACTTGCTTTTATGCAAAATCAATACTTTGGCTTTAAGCTTTTTTTCCAGTTTGAGTAACGCTTTATTATCGATATCATCAGTAATGTTAACTTACTTCTGTAAAGTTTCCATATATAGTCCCTGAGGAAACTGCTCATGATGTACCGTGCAATCACTGTGGGAGTCATTTTTAATAAAATGGTATGTATTAAAACATTCAGAAAGTAGTTTGGTCTAAAAATTGTTTACCTTTCTCAATAAGAGTTTGATGAGCTTGATTTCTATTTTCCTTTTAAAAGGCTTTTTCCTTTCTTCTTTTTACATTCTATACTTACAAGAAGAGGTTAAGTCATTAGAAATATTCTTTGCATTCGTAGTCCGTCTGTTACAGACTCCAGTTCATTTCCCTCCGAATGAAGGGGCGACCCCACACCGTTTTTTAAGTATAGATCTAAATTTCTAAATTTCTTCGAATCAGCTGTCAGTCACAGATGGCTTGTTTCGCCGCTGAGCTCTACAAGGACAGATGTTCTTCAGGTCACTCGTACGAAGCATGTTCTCTCTCAGTCCTACGGGTTGTCAGTCCTGTCTGAGAAGGAAAGGAATGCATGTAGAACTCACAATAGTACAGGAGACAAATTTTGAATTAAGACGCTATTGACACGCTTGTGGTCTTTAAGGCAGAAACTTCCGCTGTAGCTTTTGTTATCGGCGTAAAGCCCAATATAGCGCTTAAGCCGCTCTGTTTGTGTCGTCGAACCTGACCAATAGTATAGTTTCATCACCATATATGTCTCTTGCTCATGGCGCTTATTATCAATCGATTCTCGAGATTATTTCCGAGTGGGGCCGTAAGGTAGAGCACAAGCCTGTTTCGTCTCTTCCCTTTCATTGCCTTCAAAATGGACCTGACTAACATTATAAAAACGATCGAACTTGAAGAGTATTCCAGTTCATTTCCCTCCGAATGAAGGGGCGACCCCACAGCGTTTTTTAAGTATAGATCTAAATTTCTTCGAATCAGTTGTCAGTCACAGATGGCTTGTTTCGCCGCTGAGCTCTACAAGGACAGATGTTCTTCAGGTCACTCGTACGAAGCATGTTCTCTCTCAGTCCTACGGGTTGTCAGTCTTGTCTGAGAAGGAAAGGAATGCATGTAGAACTCACAATAGTACAAGAGACAAATTTTGAATTAAGACGCTATTGACACGCTTGAGGTCTTTAAGGCAGAAACTTCCGCTGTAGCTTTTGTTATCGGCGTAAAGCCCAATATAGCGCTTAAGCCGCTCTGTTTGTGTCGTCGAACCTGACCAATAGTATAATTTCATCACCATATATGTCTCTTGCTCATGGCGCTTATTATCAATCGATTCTCGAGATTATTTCCGAGTGGGGCCGTAAGGTAGAGCACAAGCCGGAAATAAGTAAATATACGTGGAGATGGAAATATTTTCACAAAGACCGGATATCGTGATTTTTAATGTACTGCTTGACCTATAGGATGTCTTTACAATGCTGGTAAATGTTTTGGCCGATTTGGCGGTGAATTCATGTTGACTTCACACTAATCAGTCCCTACCCCCTGAACTGATGGCGATTCGAATGTAAATTCTTATAAGGTGATGTTTTTTTTTTGACAGTATTTCCTTGAGTTGAAACGCAAGATATACTGGAGATATGTCGACCTCGTTGATTTCGTCATTCATTGTTAAAGGAAGTGGCGTAGCAGAGAGGCTTGTTATTTTGGCTAGGTAAGGGACTTCTCTTACAATACGTTCCTTGAAAGTTTGGAAATCGTACTCCAAAAGCTCCTCCTCCCCTATGAAAAAAGCAGTGATACGCCTGGAAGAATATTAGTGACAGATGACCTTCAATCTGATAATACACACGAGAGCTTAAATCCCGCTGGCTAGCGCTTTTAAGAGCTTCAAAACAATAGAATATTTGTTTAACATGCTACTACGGACTATATATGGTAAAGTAGCGATCCTATTGGTCAGGTTTTTCGATCCTTGACCACCGGCAGTCAAAGAAATGAGTTCATTGAATTGAAATTTGTCGGAGCGGTTCTTTAGCGGATAATTCCGTTGTCTCGGTTAGCTTTTCGTCACTGCCTACTTAGCTTTTTTACCTCTTTTCTTTTCTATGGCGTCGAATTTGCTTGAGTGCTCAGTGCATCTTTCTATGTTTTGCCTCTGCCTACAATACTACACACGGTGAAAGTAAATCTAGGCCATAAATCTGCAAAGACTTGTTTTTCTTTCAGTTTTAAGTGGGTGAATAACAAATACTTAAACACATGCTTTTTGAGTTTTCAGCCAAAAGTCCAACTGAAACCTTCAAGTGTTTTAATGAAAAAAAGTAGAAGTGATGGTCTTCATGTTCCAATGTCTTCACAGAATAAGTACCGTGATCCATTGCGTCAGTAATTGACTAAACTACTCAAGGGTCTTACTTATCGACAGTAAGCGATACGTGCACAAAGCTTTGCATGATATTGGAACTAAGTCAAGCGCGAGTGTAAGATCTTAGGGCGGTATTATAAGTGTTGTTTTTCTGGTTGACTCTAAGCCAAAATATATGTATAAAGGGAAAAAAAAAACAAACCTCTTTAACATTGACCTCAGCATTGTGATGATATTCCGGTTAGATCAGTGCAGGCATTATCAGTGTTTTGTCTTTTTTTTTGTGGTTTACTCCTACACCGAAAATATATATCTAAAGGGAAAAAAACAAACCTCTTTGAAGTTGACGTCAGCATTGTGAAAGACATTACGCGTAAGTCAAGCACACGTTCGAAATCATTAGTTCTTTGCGAAAGCACTTGGACTTCTACGCTTCATTATAATTAACTAAAGCGTCTTAATGTACATTAAGTCTAACACCCCTCGAGTTACCATTAAATCATAGCTGGTGATGGGATAGTCTAAATGCCCCAATGTCTTTACAGAATAAAAAGTCGCAGTGATATGGAAAACAAATTAAATGAATAAAGGCTGATAGTTTCTAAAGAAACTGTTTGGGGCTGCGTCGGTGGGGGTAACGAAATAATTTGGATATATCAACAAAGTTGAAATGGTAAATTGGCCACCGTAACGATTACAAAAGCTGACGTTCCGAGCGTTAGCCTTTCGTCCGAGCGATATGGAAAACAGCACGGTAGTCTTCTTTATTGAAAATATGCTATACGATACTTAGGTAGGATCTTTGTTCCTTTGAAGGAATTAATGATCAAACGGAAGATATAAAGAATAAGGGGGTAAGAATACGTAAGCAGTATGAGAATAAGCGATACGTGCACAATACACTTTATGATGCTGAAGTTATTACCTGGGTATAAAAGCTATGGGCGGGAATTACAAGTGTTATAGGTCACGCAATACATTAGAAATCACGAGTTCTCGTTCTAAAAATATTTCCCCAGGCATTTAATGCATCTCAATCTTTTAAGTACATTTCTCAGTCCATCACGGAAAAATGTAAAACCAGTGGGTCCAACTGTTGGATGATCATTGGTTCCTAAATTATTACAGCTTCGCCGCTATTACATTAATTCCAAAAATGATGATGTATCTAGTAAAAGCAAAATATGTTTTTCCTAATTTTGCTACATATCATTCACAAACTTTCAAAGCTTAACTACAAAGGAATCAATTAAAGATGTATATTGAACGAAAGACCCCTGAAAACTTATTTCACATGGTATTTATTTCGAACAAACGTATTTTGGGGATGTAATTTTGTACAACTTCTTCGCTCACTTTCAATAACACTTTTGCTTTTCCCTTCCCGGAAACACGGCTTCATTTAAAGAATATGTATAAATATATATGTTCGTACGATTTATTTAGGACAAAAATTTGACACGGCTCAGGAAGAGCTGCACAAGAGTAGTATCGTCAAACAACAAACATATGAAATACATATATATGAGCTGCGGTTATGAAACGTATATGTGCACGATCCTTCGCAGTAAAGCACTATTTAAGCAATAGTGAAAATCAGACCTGAAAAAAATTCAGGCCTGTACGGGATTCGAACCACTGACCTCTGCGATACTAGTGCAGCGCTCTACCAATTGAGCTAACAAGCCAACTGGGAGCAGGCCATCAAATTAATTCGACATAAACCCGTAGATGATAAATCAAACAACAAACATATGAAATACATATATATGAGCTGCGGTTATGAAACGTATATGTGCACGATCCTTCGCAGTAAAGCACTATTTAAGCAATAGTGAAAATCAGACCTGAAAAAAATTCAGGCCTGTACGGGATTCGAACCACTGACCTCTGCGATACTAGTCAGGGGTTTGATTTTCACTATTGCTTAAATAGTGCTTTACTGCGAAGGATCATGCACATATAAGTAGTATCGTCGTATGAAATTGGAAACTTATTATTTCTATATTTTCGTAAAATACAAAAACAGTATACAGTTTGTGAGATTTGAAATTGTAGTCTCGGGATTCTAGTACTGGTTGTATTCAATTGGACAGAAACATTTTTCTGAATTAGCTTCCCTCATCCAAAGCTTCCCATATTCAAAGCTTAACGTTTTATAGCTAAGACAGGCACGAAATTTTTCCTCTCCATTTTTCAAGTGCTGTTTTGATATTGGCAACGGAAACGATGAAGCAAAGAATACCATTTGTAACTCGTTTTCCTATCCAGTGACAATGCATCTATCATGGAAAAATGCTCTTTAGAAGGCATGCTATGTTGTAATATTTCAGGTATGTTTAGTTGATATTTAATAAAATACGGTTTAATAAAGATGCTGTTTTCGGGCCAAATTGTTAACTTTATCGTTGATGTCGTAAATTTGACATGTTGGTGTTATTTTCTTTTTAATGGATCTCCATGTTACTATTGCATGAGAAAGGGGGAGGGGATGGGGGAAAGTTTACTTGCGTTTGACACGCACTGGACCTAACCCAGTAGATAAAACTCTATCCATTGTACGTTCTGTTGATACTGAACCATTAAATAGCGTTATCCGGCATTGCAAAACTGGGTCCAGGCTCTCTGGCCTCGGTCATTCAACATTGCGACATAGCGCAGGTCCCGAGGCCCGGTAAAACTTACGACTTTCTACATCCTACGAAAAACCCCTCGTGTCCTCTAGAGGCTTCTTCTCGAGCTTTCCCAAATTTTACACGGTCCGCAATACAAGGTACCTGGCTGGGATAGATTCTGGTATAGTCAGTTATGGCTGATCATCTCATGATCAGACCAAAAGCATTTTTTCTGTAATCTCCCTACTTCACCCTATCTAGACACTGCAGTGAAGGTCGTCACAACAGTCTGTCTTTCACTCTCAGATTTATTTACGTCTTTTTGACTTAAGTGTATAGTGTTGCACCCCGCGTAGACCACACAAGAGAGAAAGTAAAAAAGGAATTGACATATTCTACCTGTAACGCTCCCCCAGAAACACTCGCGCAGGCAGTTCTTACCCTTTAACTTAACGTTTCTTAGTATGACTGCCTTTGTGAGAATTTGCAATGAGAAAAAAAGTGTTCAATGTCCTGTGTTCTTAACGACTTTAATGAACACGAATACATCGAACAGTTTGTGGGGTTATTGCAACAGCACTCGGTTAAGGTCATACCCGTACGAGCCGGGGGGGCGGGGGGGGGGCTGCAGCCCCCCTCAGCTGCGGAAATTATGTAATTTTTCGGGCAAAACGCTCTTGATTCGGGCAATGACATTTGGGAGAAAACATTATAAAAATAATGCCGTTGGCGTGATTTCCAAAAGTCGTAAATAAAGTTTCTAGTTAATTACTTTTCAGGTGATTAGATGCCCGAAAGGGGTGTCTTCAGAGATTTCGTAATTTGAATAATATCGTGTAAAATATAAAGTGTATCATTTCGGTAACATCTGCTGCAGTTTGTGCCTAATTTTCGCGCCAATTTCGCGGAGAGCGGGAAAACATTTTGACGAGTTCACATGAAGGTTTAGGTTTCCTGGTTGAAGTTCGTTCGATTCGTTGTGAAGCCCGTGGACTTAAAAAGGTTCAAGAGGACGTGAAAAACTTAGGTGACTAAAGGTCAAGCGGCCGTCAAGGTCAACAAGGCGAAAGGTAAATACTACACAAATTCCATTAAGTAATTCGTTTATTCTATTCGATCGATTCTATCCGTAAATCTGAGTATTAAAGTATCACATAATACGAGCTGATGTCACCCAGCTGGTAACTACCAATCATTGGCAGCTTTCAATGATAGCAGTTTCATTAGATGGGAAAATGGTGAACGTCTCCGTTTGCATCCCGATTTCAACCCTTAACCTTTCGGGCATTGCGTGTTTTTTTCGGGCAAGGAAGACCACCCCCCTCCCCCCCCTCCCTCAAGTCCAAAGGTGCCCGTACGCGTTTGGTTAAGGTTACGGTGCACCTTCAGGGGTGTCTCGCGTGCAAGCGATGTAGTACGTCCGGTTTAAACTGTAGATATCTAAACCCCTATATCAAATTAAAGCTTATAGGGCTGGCTATCAGACTATACCAAAAATTTTGAAAAAAAAATTAATTGTCGAATTTTTCACGACTTCTAAATGCGAGCGCCCGAATCACCTTTCAAGAGCTACAAGTCAAAGGGAATTGTTCGATTGCTCTCAAATTTTGACGGAAGCTAGTTTTACATGTAAAAAACATAAACGTGTCTCTGAATTTTTTATTTCTATATACTTTTTTTCAAGAGCGATTTTTGTACGATCACTCCACATTTTTTTAATCCTATTTAAAAAATGTTAGCGTGTAAAGATGAAATAATCCGATGTAATAATTATTTATTCAAAAATGTTCTGTAACTTTTCACTGAAATTGAATATGGCAAATCGCAGACACGTTTTTTTAAGCGCTTTGGCCCCGGAAACGGAGGAACACATTAAATAAGCGAAAAACAAAATTCACTTTAACATGTAACGTTCAAAAGGTGATTCGGGCTCTCGCATTTAGAAGTCGTGAAAAAATCGACAATTAATTTGTTTTTCAAAATTTTTGGTATAGTCTGATAGCCAGTCCTATAAGCTTTAATTTGATATAGGGGTTAAGATATCTACAGTTAAACCGGACGCGCTACATCGCTTGCACGCGAGACACCCCTGAAGGTGCACGGTAACCTCAAGAGGGCATAGCTTCACAATACTCACCACACAGGTTATCGCCCATTTTGATGTACAAATATCCTTTGTCGCCGTAGCCTTCTCCCCAGGAATTTCTGACGATCCAGTACCAAATATGGCCTGAAATTGGGAAGGAAAATAGTAATCAGTGTTGAGTAGAGGAAAAGTTCCAACTCAACCCGCATCTGAATATGAAAGCTTTGAGAAATACTCCTAGTCGCTTCGTGCTACGGAAAGCGGAGCTAAGCGCCGGCCCGATGAGCCACATGGTGCCTGAGTAGGTTTTACCTTTTTTACCTCTATCAGCATGCCACTTCTCTCAAGAGATCTCGGTTGGATCCCAACTTTATTGTTGTGTTTCAGTGGACCATAAAGTCTAACTGATTTAGTTTTCGTACTTTTCTTTTTTGTCAAATATCACCAACTCTACAAGCTATGTATTGAAAACGGACAGCGCACCGTTAAAATCATATCCTATGATTTGCACCGCATGATTGATGTCTGTGTCGGTGCAGTGATGTTGTATAATCCCACCTACGAAACAAACAAAAACAACAGCGAGAAAAGGTCAAGCGAGCGGAGGAGAGACTGACTCCATTTTTAGTCTCTTGCCTAATGATGGTCTATGGGACCAGTGGCGGATCCAGGGGGTCTGGACCTCCTCCCCCCCCCCCCAACAGACCTGACGCTTACAACTTTGAAATTGAAATTCTTACATCGACAGGATCGTACATCACTTTTTAACTGGCCGATCTTTTTAATGAATCCAAGTTTAAGCGGCCAAGAAATTATAACGTGCAACCGCGACTGGTGGGAGGGGTGTGGGGGGTGTGGGGGGTGTGGGGGAGAAGTAATTTGCCTCAAAAGACTCCAACAGTCCTTTCTGAACCAAAGTTTTGACCCCCCCCCCCAATCAAAAATTACTGGATCCGCCCCTGGGGACAGATTTTAGACAGGATACAACGGGTCTTTCTCGCATAGGGCAACTGAGAATTGAATTCCTTGAGAATCTTCAACAAACTTTCATGTCGTAAGATTCCATTACTGCTTTTTGTACAGGAAACATTGTTTAGAATTTAAAAGAACACTGGAAATGAACGTTTGTACGTTTGGAGATGTTAAGAAACGCACATTTTCTAAACAAGAGGAATTTTAACAAGATGACTCACAACAGTTGGACAATTGCTGACCGACAGTCGGCCGACTGTTGACTAAACGTCTCCGAAATTTGGTCGAAGGTTGGCCGATACGTAAAGGCCAACTGCCGGCCGATGTGGCGGTTTGATCAGACTTATTACTGTAACTTACAGTAGCCTTTCCCTAACTCTTTTTACTCAACTGTTTATGACAACAGATTAAGAAATCATCGTTTCAGAGGCCAAACCGAAGTACAACACAAAGTAAGACAATTCTCATCCCATTCAAACCTTTCTTAACTCCACGACACTTGAACTTTTTATACAGAGCACTCACCGAGATAATCGTGCCACATGGTCGCATCCACATTCACACCAAGCGGACCATGTTGACCTACAAGATCCTTCATTCTGGTGTTCTCTTTTCTTCTGGAAACAGAAGAGAAATTAATGTGAACAGGTAGACTATACAACTCGAGGGAATTAAGCTACAAAATTTTGAGAAGTTTTGTCACGACAGGAAAATTTGTCTTCAACGTTAAGAAAACCACATAATATGAGGGAAGTGAGGCAGAAATGTATAAAACTGGAATAAAACAGAACATAGATGTTTAAAAATGTAGAAGATTACTACGGATTGTTGATGGCAAAATTGAAGAATGTAGGCTTTTAAGCTCTTAAAGGTGCACAGATGGCAACAGCTATTCCGAGCCTCTGAGCCTGGGAGCCATTCCTAAGTATTAGTGCTGCGGTTTGAACTTTTCTTTAAGTCTAAGTCCTTGAGCAATATGAGTCAGCGAGAGGTCTGCAATTAGTGTCTACTGCTACTTCTACTGCTGCTACTGCTACTGCTACTGCTACTGCTACTGCTACTACTACTACTACAACTACTACTAGTTACTCCTACTGCCACTGCTACTGCCACTGCTACTGCTGCTGCTACTACTACTACTACTACTACTACTACTACTACTACTTTTACTGCTACTGCTACTGCTGCGGCTGCTGCTACTGCTACAGCTACTACTACTACTACAACTACTACTAGTTACTACTACTGCCACTGCTACTGCTACTGCTGCTGCTGCTACTGCTACTGCTACTACTACTACAACTACTACTAGTTACTACTACTGCCACTGCTACTGCTACTGCTACTACTACAACTACTACTAGTTACTACTACTGCCTCTGCTACTGCTACTGCTACTACTACAACTACCACTAGCTACTACTACTGCCACTGCTACTGCTACTGCTGCTGCTGCTACTGCTGCTGCTGCTACTGCTGCTGCTGCTACTGCTGCTGCTACTGCTACTGCTGCTGCTACTGCTACTGCTACTACTACTACAACTACTACTAGTTACTACTAATGCCACTGCTACTGCTACTGCTGCTGCTACTACTACTACTACTGCTACTGCTACTGCTACTACTACTACTACTACTACCACTGCCACTGCCACTGCCACTGCCACTGCCACTGCCACTGCTACTGCTACTGCTACTACTACTACTAATAGTTACTCCTAACAACAGGGTTCTTGCGCTTTTTCAGGAACCCAATTCAAGGACTTTCTAGGTCACTGTCAAGGACGGCGCTCAAATTCAAGGACCTTTTGCATTTAATAAGAGCTAATAGAAATAAAACGCATTGCGTGCAGGACCGGCCGAAAAACTCCAACGAGCGTGACTTCAAGCGTGACTTCAAGCGTGACTTCAAGCATGACTTCAAGCATGCACATCAGAGTGATCATGTACTAGGTAACGAAGGTTATTTTCAATGCACCAATCAGGTACAAAATAGATAAAATCACGTGTCAAACATCATAATCGGACGCGGGATTTGAAAGGAAAACTCGTTTTCGCGATTTGTGCTGGAAACTTGCACTTTCAACACCGAAAACAAACGAAAACTCCGACTTTGATTCATCTGCACTTATTTACAAGGAGTTTTCAGACATTTTCAAGCAGCTGAGACTAAATTCAAGGGTTTTCAAGTCCTTGAAAAGAAAAAATTACATTCAAGAACTTTCAAGGACTTTCATGGAGCGCAGGAACCCTGTAAAAATAATAATAATAATAATAATAATAATAATAATAAGCGCGCAAGATTGTTGTCGAGAGTAGGGGTAGACACCCATGTAGTTCGAATGCATTGTTGTATATGCCAAGAAGTAGAGGAGGGCGGGGATTGCGCTCTGTTGAAATGGAGTACAAAGCCACAAAAATCAAGGGTGCAGTCAGACTCAATGGTAATGAAGATCGTGCACTGGGAATGGTACGGGAGTTTGAAGAGCAAGCGGCGAGGATGGGGCGTAGGTCAATTTTTAAAGAAGCGGCTAAGTGCGCGGAGGAGTTGGGGCCGGAGTTGGATTTGGAACACGCACAAGGGATCAAGAAAGAGGTGCGGAGATGCCAAATTGAGAAGTTAGAGGATGAGATCAGAAACCAACGATGGCAAGGGCGTCTAGTGACTACTAGGCTGGAGGATGAGAGTTTGAGTGCCGATGGGTGTTTCTGGTGGCTCACAGAGTGGAAGAACTGCCCATCACACACAATTGCTGGACTCGTCGAGCTATACGAGCAGCTATTGCCAACGCGAGTATACACGAGTCAGAAGACCCACACAAGCGGAGAAGGCGAGGTGAGGTGCAGATTATGCGGCAAGGCTCCAGAGAGTGTGGCACATATCTTGTCAGAATGCAGTGCGCTGGCCCAGAGCAAGTATCTCTCTAGACACGACGCAGCACTGAAGGTACTGTTTTACGAACTATCGTATGATGAGGGATTTATAGACGAGATACCACCCTGGTACTCACCCGACAAGCCGAAGCCCGTGTATGAGTCAGAGAATGTTAAAGCTTATTGGAATGTCCCTATATATGCTGATCAACAAGAGGTCAGATGCAATAGGGTGGATGCACGCATTGTAAATCATATGTGCAAGAGAGTTGTGACGCTGGAAGTGAGCTGCCCGTGGGTTAACAATCGGACAAGAAAGGACGAAGAGAAGACACTGAAGTACGGACCCCTTCGCTGGGAACTAAGGCAGCAGTTCCCAGGCTACGAGGTGAAGCAATATAACATCATTATGGATGCCCTCGGGGGGTGGTCACGGGAGCTGGATGTCATGATGCGCGAGCTGGTGGGACGCAGAAGCACAGACGTACTGCGAAAGATGCAGAGAGCAGTGCTCTCGGGCACGCTGAATATTGCCCGGACTTTCAAGGTGGCAGTTTGAATTCCTGTTAGAAGGAGGACCGTAGACACAACGGAAAAGCTTTTTAGGATCAGTTAATGTACATTTATTTTTTACTCCATGGCGCACAGGTTACGGTTTTCGCCCTGTGCTGCCTGATTAGAATGTAGCATTCAGTTGATTTCTCTGCGACATAATAATAGTAATAGTAATAGTAATAATTTCTAACAGGCCAACTGGGAGCAGGTCATCAAATTAGTCCGAGATAAACCCGTAAGATGATAAATCAAACAAAACGAACTGAATATATGAAGTGCAGTTATAGAAACATATTTGTGCACGATCCACGCAGTAAAGAGCACTATTTAAGCAATAGTGAAATCAGACCTGAAAAAATTCAGGCCTGTACGGGATTCGAACCACTGACCTCTGCGATACTAATGCAGCGCTCTACCAATTGATGACCTGTTCCCAGTTGGCTTGTTAGCTCAATTGGTAGAGCGCTGCACTAGTATCGCAGAGGTCAGTGGTTCGAATCCCGTACAGGCTTGAATATTTCAGGTCTGATTTTCACTATTGCTTAAATAGTGCTCTTTACTGCGAGGATCGTGCACAAATACGTTTGTATAACCGCAGTTCAGAGATATGAGTTTCATATATTCGTTGTGTTTAATAATAATAATAATAATAATAATAATAACAATAACAACATACTGAGAAGCTCGGGTTCTGCTTTAGATCCAAAATATTGGATCTGATTTTCAAAGTGCAAGACATTTGTTGAAAAAAAAAATTAAGGTTGCACACAATATACACCAGTATACTTACATCTGCACCTTACACCCGCATCTTATCCTCACTCCCTTTTCAGTCCTACATAAAATGAGCATCAAGAGATACTAATTACAAATTGAGTTTTGATGTCTGAACATCTTGATGCTTGACACATTATCTAGGATGAAATACTATGCCGGAGACCATTTTCTTAAAGAAATTTCCATTAATTTCATGATTTTATCACTTGAAACACTTCTCCTTGATCAACCAAAAATAGACAAGCAACCAATATATATCAATCAAGCTTAAGTTTTGGATGATTATTTTTTTCAATATGGCACCTAAACACATTTAAGGCCTGAGGGATACATCATGAGTGGAAAATTTTGTTACCAGCCGACACTGACAGGACCTGATGGACAATTGGACACAAGCCTAGTGAGACTCGATTTTCTCCCTTTTGCTCATGATTGGAGACTTAAGTCCATAAGTATTTAAAAAGAGTTTTCTGCAACAACAGTACTTACAAAAGATTGCGTTTACAAGTTGTTTCTTTATCCACATAAGGGAATTCTTTAGCTGGAGCAAGTGTGTAATTCTGAAAGGAAAGATAATAGTTAAATAGCATAAAACATGTAGGTAACAGTATATACATATAGCTTTCAGATCTGAAATCAGATTTCACACTAACCCTGGGTTATCAAAGTCAAAGTCAAATTCTTTAAGCACTCTAAACAACTAACGTGTCTAGTTACAATGATAAGGTCGAGATCGGATATCAGCATTATCAGGCGCCTCTGGCAGCCGCTTCAGTCCATGTAACGATCTCACCTTCCTGCCCATCCCACCCGAGGGGAGGACATCCACCACACAGTAATCTCGTGCGTGGGAAATTAGCGTCTCCTACCCCTAACCCTGCAGGAGACAGGGCCTAAGGTTTATTCGTCCTTATCTGAGAAGACTAGAATATCTATCCATTCCTTGAAGTTATAAAAAGGTAGTGAATTCTCCTCAGTTATTTTAAGACCATGAGTATTGGTCCAGCCAGGGCTTGAACCCTTGACCTCCTGCACAACACAATCCGGCGCTCTAACCAATTGAGCTAACTGGGAGGCAGGTTATCTAATAACCCAGCTTTGGACATTGCAGCCCGCAGTGCTAACCAAATAGTCAGCTTACTGCATTTCCCAAATTAGGGTTTACTTTTACTTTTGAGAGTGATTGGCATCTTACGTCTCCTTACTGTATCACTATTGAATCAAGAATTATGTTCGTGAGAATATAGCAAATGATCACTAACTAAATTGTCAAACAAATTCACCTTGTAAATATCATAGCAAATGTATAGAGATTGGTATGGAGAATATGCAAATTACTAATGTTAGGGTTAAAGTCCTAATTGTTACCATTTACCTCTGTTTGTAACCAATTAAGGGCTAGAAAGGTACTGCCACCTGAACATCCTTTTGACCGAGAACATGAAATCAGTTCCTGGACACTAAGGTCTGTTGTACTCTGGTGATTATAATGAATGGCCCACTGGCTTTCTACACATTCAGTTGCAGTGAAGGCCCTGAAGTGAAGGCCTAGTAGTAGGAGTAGTAGTAGTAGTAGTAGTAGTAGCAGTAGCAGTAGCAGTAGCAGTAGCAGTAGCAGTAGCAGTAGCAGTAGCAGTAGCTGTAGCAGTAGCAGTAGTAGTAGTAGTAGTAGTAGTAGTAGAAGAAGCAGCAGTAGCAGTGGCAGTAGCAGTAGCAGTAGTAGCAGCAGTAGCAGTAGCAGTAGCAGTAGCAGTGGCAGTAGTAGTAACTAGTAGTAGTAGTAGTAGACCCCAATTGCAGACCTCTCGCTGACTCGTATTGCAGGGTTAGGGGTAGGAGATGTTAATTTCCCCCACACAAGATTACTGCGTGATGGATGTCCTCCCCTGGGGTGGGATGGGTGGGTTGGGCGGGTTTACTGGGCCACAAGTTCATTAGCCTCTAGCTATTACGTGTTACCCTCTACAAATAAAGCCAGCCAGCCAGCCTAACAATTTGCACACATATATTTTCAGCATTGTGGTTTTATAAAGACAATGAAAGCCCTACACTACCTACGTATAATTGTACACTGAAAATATGCCTCAACTCAATTGATCTTCAATTTTGTTGTTTATCCTTTAAATCATAAAATTGGCTTTCTATTGGAGATGGATGTTTTCCTATGTGTCTCTGCAATCGAGATTGCGTTACCAGTGACAGTGCTGAATAACTTATGCACACACGCTAGGTTTTGGTGGATTGCATGTGGACACTAAATAAGAGCACACAGAAAGCTCCTCTTCGATAATAAATCCAGTTAGATTTCCCGTGTTACTGTAACATCACAAAGTGTAGAAATGTGACAAAAAAAGCGAAGAAAAAATGTGATGTCTTAACAAATGGTTCTACAAAATGGGGTGTAATCCAGCTGTCAAGGAAACTCTCCTGACAAGTCCAAGCTCCAGAAAATAAAATTTCCCTGGTAGAATCAGTGACATCTAATGAGTTCTACGTTTTGCCGACGGATAATATCTGCAAGCAACAGTAGCCACCCTAGTTCCACTTCAAAGGTTTCGTAAGTTTTTACGCAAGAAGTGATTGGTAGCGGCCAGGACAAATTGGAAAACAAACCTTGGGGAGTCGCAAGAAATATCTAGTTGCGAATTCCGGTGTCGGTGATTAACTCCTTTGTTCGGGAGCAGATAAAATCGATGTTAGCGCTTTCCCATATGGCAAGCACAGCAGTGTTTTTGCTCGATTGATCGAATATGAGCTTTCTGTGGGTTCTTAATTTAATGTCCACGGTCGTAATTCGACTTTGTAGACATTTTTACAGAATGGTTTGGTAGGGGTCTTAGTTTTCAAAATTACGAAAAGACCCCAAAATTTACCATTAAATTTGACCTAAAACTCAGTGGAAAGGATGGGACAGGAGATAATTTGACAGATTAGACCTGTTTTGGTTACAATTTGACTTTATATTTCAACGGATTCGATTTTTAGGGGGTCTTAGTCTTTGTAATCTCGAAAAGTGGGGATTCCTAGGCGTGGGAAATTCTTTAAGTCCCATGTTTTAAAAAGACACTTCAGACATTTTTAATTCCATGTGCTCACTTGGACGACGCGCACCTGTCCATCCTGACCTGGGAACACCTCTTTCACTCGACCCAGATGCCACTGACCGCGTGGAGCATTCTGATCAACAACAAGCACTACATCCCCAACCTTCAGGTTTTCTTTGGCCTCTCTCCATTTCTTTCGCGTGTTAAGTGTTGAGAGATACTCTTCTCTCCAGCGCTTCCAGAACAATCTCACCAGGTTCTGAATCAGTCTCCAAAGGTGCCTGGGATTAAACGCGATGTCATCGGCAACTTGAGGTGCTAGTTGTCCTCCTAGCTGCCCAACTAGGAAGTGGTTAGGTGTCAACACTGGCTCGTCTCGTGGGTCAGCTCCTTCATACGTCAATGGTCTCGAGTTCATCAATGCTTCTACTTCCTTGATAGCAGTGTGCAGCTCGTCATCGGTTAGCCCAGCATTTCCAACTATTGCTTTCAGAGTTTTCTTAGCTACCTTAACCAGCGACTCAAACACCCCTCCAAAGTGCAACCCCAATGGAGGATTCCAATTCCATTTGAACCCGTCATTGCCAACATTACCCGCGATCTTTCCCTGGTCCATTGCTTGAACAAGTTCTCTGAGCTCTCTCTCTGCTCCTACAAAGTTTGTCCCATTGTCACTTGTAATTTCTTCCGGTCTTCCCCTGGTGGCTACCATTCGGCTGAACGCATTCAGGAAATCTGTGGTGCTCAATGAACATGCCATTTCTAGATGCACCGCTCTGGTTGCAGAGCACATAAACAGGCACAAATACCTTTTAGCAGAAACTCTTCGAGTAATCTTGGTCGTGAAGGGGCCAGAAGTTTATACGCCCGATAACTAGGCTGTGCCCGTTGAATGTCGCTGGCCAGTCAGAGTACAAGCCCTAGAGAAAAGAGCTGAGGACCCGGAGCTGCTCTTTGGGGGGGGGGGGGGAGGATGGACACGCGATTTCTTATTTGTTTGCTGTTTTGTAAGCGCCAGGCGCCACCCCGTGTGGGGGACTGGAACTAGATTAAAGTTGTGAGCACATGGAATTAATTTGTCGGGAGTGTGTTTTTTAAAACCAGGATTTAAAGAATTTCCCACGCCTAGGAATCTCCAAAAAGTAAGACGGGTCTTAGGTCTTAGGTGTTCGTTTATGAGGGTTTTAGTTTTTGTAACACCCCATGTTAAACAGACAATTGCACTTTACCCTTAAGCTATATTCATAAGCATTTCTCAAGATTCTAATGAATTTAATTTGTTTTAACCCTATAATTTCTGAAGCTGTCTACCATATGATTATGATTAAGAAGGGTGTAATGAAGTTTATGAGTTGATAATTTTATGCGAAAATAATAACAATTGTAGCTGCACCTTTCCTTGATTCTTTACAGCTGACACCTTCCATCTTTTCTCCTGAAAAAAAAATGATCATTATAATTATCATTAAAAAAATGTCAAACAAACTTATCAATTTTATAATTTAAAGAAAAAGAGAAAGTATCTTTTCTGGCACGTAAGTGGTAACTTAAACACACTGTACTTAGTCATACGAGATAAAAATTTATCCTGGCAGTGGATAGTAAATTATCCAGTCTTCAAACAACTGGAACTTGTTAAATAGTTTTGGATATACATCATTTTTAATGTTGTTAATCTGCAAATTAATGCACATACATGCATTTCCTCTAGATGACTTTGTGACTTTGCAAAATTCAAATCAAATTATCCACTTAATTCTCTTTCCTTTTCTACCTATGAGATGTGTATTCTGCTTACTTACCAGTCACGATTAGGTGGTGTATTAGAAGAATTCAGCTCTAGTGTACAACAGCCAAAAGGTGTCATGGCATCATTAGCAAAAAGGACATGTTCTTCCTGTATCCCTCTTTTAAGAATCCTACAAATTAAAAGTAATAAATAATAGAAAGTTATAATTATCTCTTTTGTTCTCTTGACAACAAATTTATGCACCAACACAGCAACAAGCCCAGTTGTGGAGGAATGAAGGGATACCCATTTAAGATCAATGACATTTTTTTCATTTTCCTCTTTTAAAGGCATTATATTTAAGTCTTTCTGGTAGAGATCTCAACTCTCACAAATATATTTTACCATAAAATGATAAAAATTATCTAGGGACACCAGTCAAAATAGTTGGAAGGCTGTCAGTGCTGGACTAAGCTAGCATCCCATTAAACAAATTACAAACAGTTGAGTTAATTACTTCGTGCAACAGAAAGTTGAATATGGCCCAGGGTTATCAACTCTGAAGTTTAATTTAGGTGAGGAAGATGCTGAACTAATTACAATGCCTCTCTTTACTGGGGAGATTTCATGGGTAATTTACTCAACTTTTCAGGGAGCAAACAGGTTGCCCAGCATGAAGTGGTCAATGCCATACAGTCATCCAGGAAGAAAAGAAATTGATACATATATCTTGTTAGAAGTTTGTTGTGTAATATTGCAGAGTATTTTTACGAGTTGTGCCATATTTTGACAAGCCAGTAGGAACCGTTTACAAGATACGTTTCCTTTCCAAATGAGTTTAAGATCTCTTATCTGGTGATCGACATCTTCAGTCAGGTCTAAACAATTGAAAAAGGTGAGGAGAGGGCTCTGAAAGACACAATCGAGAGTACAGAGAAATCCAAAAGTACTTTAGCCCTTTTCAAATCAACAGCACTGCGAGCAACAGTGGTAACTTCCAGTTTTGGCATGCACAGTTGACAAGAGCGAGCAGGTGGCGTTTCGTTTTGAACCACAACGTTTACGACCAAGTTCGTGAAGAAGTCAGTCAAAAAACATGGTGACAGAGTCATGCGGTTCCTTTCGAATCTCAACCTACGAGTGGTCTCGGTGGATATGAAGAGCTGAACTTTTATTGTCTACGCTTCCTAAAGACATAATTTGAAAATTAATAGTGATTGAGACTTTATCTCCAGTGGCTAAACAATCCTAAACAATTGATTTATTGTCCCTTGCTGCAAAAAAAAAAAATTATTGTTTGTAATTAAGACAAAACTGAAAAGTCCGTTTTTTTGTTGAAGACTGCTTATTTACAATCAGGGTATATACCTGAAAACTGCTGATTAGAAACTTTGAATTCCCTTTAATAAAGTTACCGGTCACAAATTGTTTGACATCGTAGGTAGGCTAGTTTATTTTACACCAAAGAGTCGAAGGAGACAACTGAAAAAATCAAAGTCGAGGTATAATTATGATGCTTAAGCTAGCCATGTTTTTCTGTGAACACTTGGGTTTGGTTCTCTATGCATCTTGAATTGATTCCTTTATATTAAAGCTTTGAAAGTTTTTGAAGCATACATAGCAAAATTATCAAAAAAACATATTTTGGTTTTCGATGTACCTTTAAATTCTGGAATAACTAATGATAGCGGTGCATTCGCAATAATTTAGGAACCAATGATTATCCAACTTGACTGAGCCCACTGATAAGATATTTTTGCATGATAGACTGAGAAACGTACCTAAAAGATAACTCGATGAGTTTTAGAATCAATATATGCATTAAATTGCCCGGGGAAATAATTTTTACAAAGAGAACTCGTTATTTCTAATGTATTGCTTGACCTGTACAGGATGTCTTTACAATACGGGTATCAACAGGAAAGGACTTTGATTTTACCGCGTAAACCAGGAAAACAACATAAGGAAAGAATAAGAAAGATGGTAAGTTTTGAGCTTGGTAAAGAAATATAGAAAGATGTCTTTCTTCTGAATAACGAGCGTGAGATAAAGAAAAAATTCTGAGTCTCCATGAGGAATCGAAACTGACAGACCATCGGATTCCGCGTTCCGATGTTCTACCGACTGAGCCACTGAGACTCTCTGGTGAGCACACAGGCAGCCCAAGCTCACTACTACAAAAGCGGACGTGACTCTTACAGTGTTGCACAACGTTTTATATTTATAAAGGTTTGTATGGGATGTCATCGGTTTGCCTTAAGGCGGGGGTAAACCTAAAAAAATGCCCATTTTTCAACCATTTTTCATGGCTAGGATTTAATTGAAAGCTTAGGAAAACTATATATCTCTGGAAAGCTTATGACTTCAAGATCATGAAAAAAATATTTTACACTCCACATGTCAATTGTAATACATACCACTCGTTTTATTGTGCCACCTGCTGGGTTCTACCAAGGGTTACTTAAGAAATGATAACTCCTGGAATTAATGAAAAAATTTTTTTTAGTTTCAATTCAAAGAATACATTTTGCTTATTGTTAAAAGTAGATGGATTTTTGATATGTTGAAACATTTCAAATGGTGATCGATTAAATTTGACATAGGAAATCTAAGTAGTGTTTCACTTCATAACTTTGAGTACATAAATCATGTGGAAAATTGCTCTGCTCATAACACAAAACTTATCAAGAGGAACAAATGCTGAACATTTCAGATCATTCGGATAAATTGTTCTCAAGATATCTTTTCTTGGAGACAAAATTATTGCGTAGTGAGAAAATAGCAATCACACTTAGTTTTTTAAGTTATGCAACCACTCTAGTGGCCCAAGTGTCTATATTTTGTCTGCAGGAGTGTCTAAAAGTAATTTAAATGACTCCTGGTTCATATATTACTCCTTCTGCTTCTTGAAGGGCTTCCGACTGATGAGTCCTCAGAAGTTGCTCCCCTTGATGCTCTCTCTTTTCCTTCTATGTAGCCTGTAAATCAGACTTCATCAATCGTTTACTGTCTTTTGCATTTGCTGCCTCTCTGGTGCATACACCACCAAGGATAGATAGCCTCTCCATAATTTTTAGCCTACTACTGTCTTTCATGCTACCGCATGGAAGACAACTCAGTCGTTAATGTCATATCATTTCCCTCACTAGGTCACACTACTGGATGTTGGAAGTGGACTGGATTCCTCAGAGGAATTGCACTGAAGGGAAAACTGTGACATCAGCCCTGCTCTAGCACTTTTATCCTCCTTAAGAGTTAAGTTTCCTAGAAAGACATTTATCAAGTAAAAATTTTAAGATAAATCAGGCAATTTTATCATAAATAGAGTAAAGACCTCAAGTCAGAAATATACATTCTGTGATTTTTCACCCCATAATTTTTTGTTTACAGTGTATATGCACAAAACCTAAAAATCTTTCTTGTACCTGATCCAAGATTTAATAGATAAATCAGTGAAATTCAGTAGGGAAAAACTGGAACCAAGTGCCGATATGGTATGGGAAATAAGTCATAATCGAGGACAGAGAATGACGTAGACTTGAAAAACAAATTTCTCACCTATCCACAGGCAACCCAAGTTCACTACTAAAAATCGGACGTGACTCTTACCGTGTTGCGCAACGTTTTATATTTATAAAGGTTTGTATGGGATGTTATCGGTTTGCCTTAAAAGAGCGAAAAAGATGTCTTGTTTTGAAATGAAATGGACTTACCTTATTGCCTTGTCGTTTTCTTTGTTGATTCCTAGCGTCTCAGGCCATTTTGAAGCGTTTTCGGCGAGTTAGCGCTATGTTGGTGTTCAACTGCTAGCGCTAACTCGCCGAAAACGCTTCAAAATGGCCCGAGACGCTAGGAATCAGCAAAGAAAACAACAAGGCAATAAGGTAAGTTTATTTAACTTCAAAACAAGACATTTTATTCTCTCTTTTAAGGCAAACCGATAACTTCCCACACAAACCTTTATAAATATTAAACGTCGCGCAACACGGTACGAGTCACGTCCGCTTTTCTAGTAGTGAGCTTGGGCTACCTGTGACCTATCTCACACACGTGCGCGTTTGAGACCGCCGTGGATAATTTTTTCACGTCTGTTTATATCCCTCGCTTTCCTTGGTATCAGAGCTGTCTGAAAGAAGCTCATCGGCATATTTCATTCTCTCTCTGGAGGAACCAACAGTTTCTTCAGAGTCCGAGTTGCAAAGTTTTTCCAATTATTGGAAAGCTGATTTTCATCCAGGGAAGTGCTGGGAGTTGAGTGGGCGATTTCGTTCTTCAAACTCATCTTCCTGTTTTCGTCTTCCAGAAAAATGTCTTTCTTTTCTTCCAGTAGACAGCTCTACTTCTCTCTTCAGCCATTTTCGATAACTTTTCCTTTGATTTACTGCTCTATGTACGTTGAATATAACATTCGACTGAAACCCGGACTAAAACTGCCTCTAATTCTATCCCATAATCGTTTTGTTCCAAAAAACTCTTCAAATAAGACTAAATGAACTGTATCTCGTTAGCTCCTGCCCGCTTGGCTTGGTTGCCAGAACACCAAGGCATAAACAACTGATAAATGTTAAAAAAATGCTATTCTCGTTACCATGGTAACCAAGCCATTAGCCATCAGAATACATTTATTTTGAGCCTTAACATAGACATTCCTTGTTATAAGTTTACGATATTACGACTCTTCAATATTCTCCCATACATTTCTTTATATTCGAACAAACGACCAGACACGCCGCTCCTGTGGGCTCCCTGTGGACTAACTGCTAACTTCCTTTAGCAGTTAGTTAACTCGCCGAAAACGCTTCAAGATGGCCTGAGACGTTGGTAATCAACAAAGAAAACAACAAGGCAATAACGTAAGTCCATTTTATTTCAAAACAAGACATTTTTTTCTCTCTTTTAAGGCAAACCGATAACATCCCATACAAACCTTCATAAATAAAAAACGTTGCGCAACACTTTAAGTCACATCCGCTTTCAGTGGTGGTGAGCTTCGGCTGCCTGTGTTATAAGTGGCAGTCAACGATGAACTCAACTTATTCGATCTTAACAACAAGTTTCTCATTTCCTTTGATGTTGAAAGTCTTTTTACCAATATTCCGTTAAATGAAACTATCGATATTGCTGTTGATCTTATTTTCAAGCATGACCCTAAGTTTTCGATCAAAAAATCTGACCTCAAGAAGCTGTTTTCATTCGCTACAGCTGAGACTCATTTTCTTTTTAATGGGAAATTTTATGATCAAGTTGATGGGGTAGCGATGGGTTCTCCGTTAGCACCCATCCTAGCTAATCTTTTTCTTGGTTTCCACGAGGAAACATGGCTAAATAATTTTAACCATTCGACTCGCCTTCTACTTTATAGGCGTTATGTTGACGACACCTTCTGTGTCTTCCACAATGAACAGGATGCTATGTCATTTTTTGATTACATTAATTCACGGCACGTACCCCAACATAAAATTCACTTTGGGAAAAGAGAATGATGGTAAACTCTCCTTTCTTGACATATTTATCGACAACTCTACGAATTATTGTGTTTTTTCAGTTTTTCATAAAAAAAGCCTACACTGGTCTCCTAACAAATTTCTTTAGTTTTATTCCATCATGCTACAAAATTGGCCTTATCCGAACTCTTATTGACCGTATCTGCAAAATCAACAACACCTCTTCCGGCCTTCAAAACGATCTTAAGAAACTTTCCGACACTTTAAAACGTAATTCTTTTCCTTCGCATATTATTGAAAGAACTTTCAAGCGGTATCTTGACGGGTCCTCCTCTCAAAATAACCGGAACATTGATGACAATAATACACGTTACTTTAAACTCCCTTTTGTCGGCTATTATTCTAAAATAGCGAACCTAAAACTCCGAGAACTCACTAAGCGCTTTTGTAAATCGGACCTAAATATCAAACTAGTTTTCACTTCTTTTAAAATTAAAAACATGTTCGGTGTTAAAGATCGTACTCCTGATGCTCTAAAATCCATGGTAGTTTATCAGTTTTCTTGTGCGGGATGTAATTCCCGTTAAATTGGCGAAACTAGTCGCCACTTCTCTACTAGGATAAAGGAGCACACGGAAAGCGATAAAAACTCGCATATTTTTAAGCATTTCAACACATCTCCTTCTTGTAAGAACAAGTACTCCCTTTCTTGCTTTAGAATTCTGGATTCTGCTAACAGCTCAATTGATTTAAAACTCAAAGAAGCTTTTTATATAAATAAGATCAAACCTGAACTTAACAAACAATTACAGCATTATAACACTTTTCTAGCGTTTTATTTCACACCTTTGATGTTTGATGTCACGTTGTAATTAGTACCCGCTTTTGTATGACATCATACAGCTCACAACACCAACCTATCCATTATGCACTCTACCAACCCGAACCTCGAAGAGCAAGTCAATCAATTGGCAACGAGACCGACACCACCCCGTCGTGGAAATTGTAGTTGGTGCGGAGGCCTTAGACATCCCCGCAAGGACTGTCCAGCGACCAAACCAGGCACCTACTGCACCAACTGCTATATGACTGAGAACCACCTTGCCAAGGTCTGCAGATCCCCCAAAGACAAATTCAAGTTGGATTTTGAAAAGAAACAAAGAAAACAAACCAAGCGCCCTCCCCCTCGGCGCTCAGACACTGCTCATCACTTCTCTCAAGGGAACGATGCAACTGCAACGTATTTTGAAGATGATGATGATGATGACTACGTGGTCCACTCTTTCTCAGCTTTTTCTCTTTGTGACGACAAGGAGGATGACAAATACTTCACCTGGCTCCCAGTCTCCGTTAGCCCTGACAAGAACATAAAAGTGCTAATGCAAGTGGACTCTGCCGCATCCTGTACCACCTTGCCGTCATCAGTCTTCAGGAAGTTATCGGCGACTGCCCCGCTACGCCCCTCGCATGTGAAGATATTTCCTTACTCTGGAGAACCTATTCGCCCATTGGGCAAAGTAAGTCTAGCTTGCGAGGGCGTCTCCCACTTTGAAACTCTAGAATTTCAAGTAATAGACTCAGCATACATCCCAGGCAAACCCGCTCTCATAAGTGGTAGAGACAGCAAGCGTCTCGGCCTACTGAGATTTCACAAATACAGAGTGTTCTCCTCACCAACGTCAGACGTCAAACTACCCCGCATCCATCTGGCCTCTTCAGATCAGACAACACCTCTCCAGTCAGCGGCCACAACCGACTTGCAACCAGGCCACCTCCAGCAGACCCAATTGGTTACATTATACAAGGATAGCTTTGAGGGTCTGGGAAATGTGGGTCAGACAGTCCATCTGACCTTGGATCCTAAAGTCATGCCCTGCCATGCAGGCATCCATCGAGTACCGGTGGCGAAACTCGAAAAAGTAAAAGCAACACTTGACGACATGGTGAAATGTGGAAAACTCAAGAAGGTGGACCAACCCACAAACTCGTGTACTAACATGACGGTTAGAGAAAAGACCCGCCCCAATGGCACCACCAAAATAAGCTTATGCTTAGATCCCAGCCAAACGCTGAATAAAGCCATCATAATTCCGCGCTACCAGATTCCTACTGTACAGGAAATACTCCCACGCTTGTCAAGGAAGAAGCATAAGACGTTCTCCATATTCGATGCCCTCGATGGCTTCACTCAAGTTACGCTCACAGATGAGTCCAGTTTGCTCACCACCATGCACACCCCCTGGGGTCGATACTGCTGGCTCCGCCTCCCTTATGGCGTTAGTTGTACTCCAGAGGAATTCCAGTTGCGAATGCATGAGGCCCTTGAGGGTCTACAAGATGTGTATTGCATAGCTGATGATATCCTCGTCGTGGGCCAAGGTGACACAGTCGAGGAAGCAAACAGAAATCATGATCTCAATGTCCTTGCCCTAATGAAGCGCGCTCGGGACAAGAACCTGAAGTTCAACCCACAAAAAATTCAGTTTAAACTATCAAAGATCGCCTTTATGGGCCATGTGATATCCAACCTGGGAGTGACACCAGACCCCAACAAAGTCAAGGCCATTTCTGCTATGCCAGCCCCTACAGATAAGCAGGGAGTGATGCGATTTTGTGGCATGGTGAACTAATTGAACACTTTTTGCCCTAACTTGTCTCAAGTGATCAAGCCCCTGTTTGACCTTACAAAGCAGGATCGTGATTTCATCTTGTCAGACATACACCAGGAACGATTTGCCCAAGCAAAGCATCTCATGCCTCGCTTACTTTGCCAACAACAAGCCAGTCACCCTCCAGGTGGATGCCTCACAAGGAGGGCTTGGGGGAGCCCTCCTCCAGCCCAATGACTCCGGAGATCTTCAACCAGTCGCTTACACATCTTGCACCCTCCGCCCCAATGAAGAACTCTGGGCTCAAATTGAAAAAGAATGCCTTGCTATAGTGTCGGCCTGTGACAAGTGGGACCTCTGGAGTTACGGCCGCGAGGTGAACGTCCACAGAGACCACCAGCCCTTAGAAACAATATTCAAGAAGCCTTTGCACTCAGCACCTCGCCGCCTGCAGAAAATGCTGATGCGGCTACAGCGGTACAAAATCAGAGTCACATACAAGAAAGGCACGTCACTCATGCTGGCGAACACTCTCTCGAGGGCCCCTCTCCCCACCATCAACGACTCAAAACAAACCAATTTTGAGATTTTCAGTCTTGACATCGACAGCGACATCAAAAACCCTAGGGTCACTTCCGAGACTCTGAAGGAAATCATAGCTGCAACTGAGAGTGACCCCACTCTCTGTCACTTGATCAGGGTCATAACCACAGGCTGGCCTTCAAGAAAATCGGAACTTCCCCAAAGTTTACACCCCTGTTGGAACTTCAGGGAAGAACTAACCCATCAAGATGGGGTAATCTAAAAAGGAACGCAAGTACTTATCCCGCTGGCAAAAAGAAACGTGATCCTGCAAAAGGCTCACGCTGCCCACTTTGGAGCTGAATCAAACATCCGTCTCTGTAAGGACACTGTCTTCTGGCCAGGCATGAAGTCTGATATCCGCGAAATGCCGTTCATGTGGGAAATGCGCACAGTTTCCATTACAGAATGCCAAGGAACCCATGAAGTCCCAGCCTATTCCAGAGTACCCTTGGCAGTTTATTAGTCGAGATATTTGTGCGTTTGAGTCGAGCACCTACCTCGCCACAACCGATCATTATTCAGACTTCATCGAGGTTGATGAACTGGAAGACATCTTATCTGCCACTATTGTGGCCAAAACTGAAGCGTATTTTGCTCGACATGGTGTTCCAGAAACGATTTTAACTGATAATGGACCGCAATTTATTGCATCCGATTTTGAGCAGCTCTGCCACAGATACCAGACAAACCATGTCACAAGCTCACCGTACTGGCCCAAGGGAAATGGAAAATTAGAGGCATCAGTAAAAATCGTCAAACGCATCTTGAAAAAGTCTGGGAAAACCGGCCTGCATGAGGCCCATCTCTTGAGCCCAGCAGAAAGGAGTACGGGACGCCGCACCCGCGGACTCCTTCCTATATCCACGGAGCTCTTACTACCCAGCGACCACACTACTGACATAGTCCAGGGAGCTATCGCGGCTAAGCGAGCTAGGGCTAAACAACACTATGACAAGGTCGTGGTTGGATAAGCTACCTCCTAGTCCTGTGCCGGCAACAGAACCCCCACCGTGCCAGCCACCCACCCCACACTTTGCTCAACCTGTTCACCCACCACCCCCTTCATCCATAATGCAACCATCTGCCTCAAGTGCCATGCCAGTGCAGACTGCTGAAGTGGAAGCACCCGACCAGCCTATTCCAATACCATTAGTACCTAACAACGACAAACCAAGCTTATGCCATCGCCCAAGCCCCGTCGCCGAACAGAGCCAAACAAACAAACCTGTAACAAAAACTCGTTCGGGCCGTGTGTGCAAACCCCCTACCCGTTTGAACTTATGACTACCTCCCCGTTTAATCATCAATGACACTACATTGATCGATGATAGGCACACAAATTGCTGTTGGAGATTCATTTTATTATTGTTCAGTTTAATATTTTTTTCTTTCTTCTATTTATTTTTTTTCCACCCTTCGTTGTTTGATGGGCGTAGAGGCATCCTCCATTGGGGGCATTGTAATCCACCTTTGCTGTGGCGGGAGACTTTCCATTTTGCTGACCCGTCACTAAATGTTTTGTTCAGTTTGTAGTTTCTAAAAAAAAAAAGGAAGGGAGATGTTAAGGTGCGCAATGCACTCTCGGCTTCCCAACAAAGACACAATCATGTGTTCTCATCCAGTATGGCGTCCTGTGCTGCATTATAACTGAAGAAGGACGTGCTCCACTCCACCTTGCTTTCTCAATTGGCAGCAAACAAGAAGTACAACCGCTACACTAACCCTAGCGATTGGTATGCGTTTTACAGGAAAGTAGCGTCTCAAGTCGGGTGGGTTACGCAAAGTTTCAAACCGTTTCAAAGATACTTTTCCTTTCCAAATGAGTTTAAGCTAGATCTCTGATGTTGTGATCGACATCTTCAGCGAGGTCTTAAAAGTTAAAAAGGTCGAGAAGAGGGCTTTGAAAGACACAATTGGGAGTGTAGAGAAATCCAAAAGTACTTCCGCCCTTATCGAATCCAACAGCATTGAGAGCAACCGTGGTAACTTCCATATTTCGGCATGCACAGTTGACAAGAACGAGCAGGGTGGTGTTACCCTCACAAGTTGCTACTTTAAGTTCACAGAAAAAGAAGAGGACTATTTCTTCACGGAGAGAAAAGGCAGGAAATAGCATTGCAGATGTTTATAAGTCTTTGTTTTGAAGCACGCTCGCGAAGAATTAAGTGATTGAGACTTTACCTTTAATGGCTTAACATTTACGTTATTCTTGTTCCCCTTTGATAAAAAAAAATTGTTTATAATTAAGAAAGAACTGAATAGTTCGTTTCTTTCGTTGAAGACTGCTTATTTGTAATCAGGGTGTATACCTGAAAATTCCTCATTAGAAACTTTTGATTCCCTTTAATAAAGCAACTGTCAGCACGGTTTGTTATCGTAGGTATGTTAGTTTATTTGACACCAAACCGTCGAAGGATACAATTGAAAAAGGCGAGGTGTAATCATAATGTCTAAGCGTAGGCCATGTTTTTCTGGGAACACTTGTCTTTGGTTCACTATACATCTTTAATTGACTCCTTTATAGTTAAGCTTTGAAAGTTTTGTGCATGATACGTAGCAAAATTAGAAAAAACTTTTTGCTTTAGATACATCATTTTTGGAATTAATGTAATAGCGGCGAAGCTGCAATAACTTAGGAACCAATGATTATCCAACTTGAACCCACTAGTATGATATTTTTCCATGATAGACTAAGAAATGCACTTGAAAGATTGAGATGCATTAAAATGCCTGGTGAAATATTTTTAGACCCAGAACTCGTGATTTCCAATGTATTACTTGACCTGTACAAGATGTCTTCACAATGCTGGGATCAACGGTAAAGGACTTTGATTTTTCCAAGTGAACCAAACAACAACATAACACTTGTAATGCCCACCTATACATGGCTTTTATACCCATGCAATAACTTCAGCATCATATCATGAAGTGTATTGTGCACGTATCGCTTAGTCTCATAACGCTTATGTATCATGACGAGCTTTGCTCAAGAAAAAAATTCACAGCAGGCATCGTAAACTGATGCCGAGGTTTGGGGAAGAAGGCGTTGGGTGGATGTCATCACATCAATCACACCACGATGTAATTACATAGACTTAGCGCCCACGAATCCACGAGAGATAAGCGATTGCGTGCGAGTTAACGCGTGGTCATCTGATAGCGATGAAAATCAGAGTCATGAAATATAAAATTTGCTATGCGTGATGCCCAATAAAATACTACTTTCTTTGTGATTCTGCCTGTTTCCTTATTATTATGACATTGCTAATCACGTAGTCTTTCTACGACCCTTTCTTTTCACAGAAGAGGCAATACCTGTTTCAATTATTTATGTATGATTCTTTCGCTTGGTTTGCCATGAAAAAGCAACAAAAGATATCGTTATTTTCATGTGTCGATGTGACGAATCCGCGCCACAAAGGTGGGTGCCCCCTAACACAAACAAAACACAGAACATAAACGAGCCCGAGAACACACGCCACAATACAACTAAACGTAGGCCTAGAGATATTTATTATGCTAATTAAACCAATAAAGCGACTAACAATAACGATAATACAATGATCTAATTAATTTACAGGAATACGCTAACTTAAACTACAGTACACTAAAACTATTTACAAGATTATTACTATTAAGATAAAAAAAAGGTTTTTTTTTTAGTTCAGTTCGGTTGGGTTTCACCTTACGCCCGCGTCCGTGTTCTTCTCTTGTCCACAAATCACCACGCTCCACCAACAAACAGTGCCCTGACAAACCAAACTCCCGTTTCTCCAACCAGGTTCCTGTCTCACCAGTTCTCAACTTTGCTCGTTTCCTTCGTTTCAACTTTGCTTCGTCTTCTGACAACTTTGCAGTTTTCAACTTTTTACTTCTCGTAACTTGACTCGCTCAGACTTGTTATTGAATTAGTTACTATCTCTTCTTCCTTTAGCTCACAGTCTGGTAGATTCTTTGCACACCCGTTCCCCCGCAAATGGTTTTCTACCGTGAAATGGAACGATTGTTCTGAATGAATTTCTCAGAAATGATACTGTGCCGAGTCTCCGTCGACTCAAATTTTTCCACGCTCTTCGCTCGTAACTCACAAACCTTCACCTCACTTCTTCAAAAAAAAACCACACCGTACCAAACCACCCAAATCCTTAAATACTCATGGACGCAAGGTGCCCGAAAAGAATGAAGAAAACTATTTGATATACACAATAAAGGTTAATTACACAACAGTTTACACAAGTGAAGAATAAAAATTACGTAACAGATACAAATAATCACGAACTACACTGATCCTAAGAGAATAAAAAAAATAATTTACATTTAATAAATAAATTCCTAACACTTCCATGACAGTCGAACGACCTGAGTAACAACCGTATCTAATTTCCAGTACGCGTTATTTAATGAATCGACCACAGTTCACGCTTTATGATCATAGTACACGATCCTATTGTTTTCGTACGAGACCTGTGGCGATCGTACGACTTGGCTACGTATCCTGGTTAAATTCTTACTAATATTATAATAGTAAACTTCGGCGGGATTTTCAAAGTTGAAAAGTATCATGTTTTCGATTTCGAAACCATTCGAAGTGAAGTCATGGAGGCAGTCGGATTGTCGACGTGCGCCTTACCCCCGGCTGACATAATTACTCAGATTCTTTGCAGGGTCACAAGTACCACACTTGACCCTTGCAAGCATTGGTATCTCCTTTCGAAAGAGGTATGTGGCGTTCCTGCGCGTAAATTTTTCAAACGCGACGTATTTAAGATATTTCCCGACGAAATCCATAGTGTGGCTGCGCGGGAACTTCAGCCCGCCAAATCATCGAACGGAGTCGTAGAGTTGGACAGGATTCCCGAATTCGTTTCTGTTGTGTCCACGTTCGGTCTAGTAGCTGGTCTTCTTCGTAATAGAACAATCCCCGACGAACTTATTAATTCTGCGGGATTTATGGCTATCATAAATTTGGTGAACTCCGCCACACTAGACTTTGAGCTCGAGTGCGCGAAAAATTCATCTTTTGGCGCCAAGCTCAGTCAAGACTCGGAAGAGTTCGCTTCTTTGCTTGTCGATAGATCAGCCAGGGTAAATTCCCTTGAAGAGGAACTGAAGAAACTTCAAACACGGATTTCCGATCTCGAATCGAGCATGGAGTCCGACAATTTTTCCTTTAATTCCCCATGTTGCTCATCAACTCCATTAAGTTCGTCCAGTTCCTCGTGCAGTTCAATCGAGGACACTAAGAATCGATCTGATTTAGGAACTACAAACAAGAAACGACAAATTCTTAAAAGGTGCAGGGAGATAAGAGCTGTCCTTGACGACGTTTCTGAGAGGTACAATGAATCTATCGCAGCTGTCCTTGGAAACAGCTTCCTATACGGAACGGATGGGGAAAGGGAAAGAGTACAGGGTATTATTTCAGAAGTCGTTGATCTAGTTACAAAATCAAAGGGTTCCAAGAATGTTCTGACCGAGCTTCTTTTGCCAGAAACACTCGAAAATGTCTTCCAAAGCATTCGTGTACCAGACTGGGAGCTGTTGTTTTTTAAGCTCCAAACAAGACTCCCAGATTCTGCATGGCAAACTTTGCTGAACCTGACTAGACTAGGAAAGAGTGGGGTGAGCTGCTAATCATAGAGGCTTTGCATTCATTCAATATAATTCTTTTGTGACTTATTTTATTTTCATTACTTTGTTTCTGTGTCAATGGGCTGTCGATCATGTGAACTTTTTTCTTACCTGTAAAGTAAACCGGCCCTTTGCAGGGTTGTCTTTGAGAAAATTCATAAGTGCTCAATTTTAAATTTCATGAGGAATCATAATTTGGGGATGATTGTGTGCACCTTGATGAGACCTGCAGCACATTGATTATTTTATGAGTACATCTAACATTAGCGAAGGATTTCCGATGAGGGGGAAATTAAATTTGTTCATTCAGTTTTGTGGCTTGAAAATCTGAACACTATACACAAACCAATTATGGAGACTTCTTTTAATTGGATGTTTTCATATGCATTTCTGAACATAACTGATGTCAATCTTTTTTTTTTACCAATTACAAGGTGTCAGCTAATGTAAACCTGTTTCATTATTTTTTTGTATAGAGAGCTGGAGACACACCTGTGCTACTAACAAAAAATGAGATAAAAGCATTGAAGAAACTAGTCTTCTCTGCAGTGCAGAAAACTTTCCAAATTGCCAGGGTCAACAATGCAGATTTTGATGCTTGGAATGTGCATCTAAATTCTGTTCTCATCTGGGCAATAAGGGAGCAGCACCTCCATTCATGTGACTCAGAAAACAAAGAGTTTAACATTAAACTAGATGGACGCCCACTTGGAGGTGTGTTCTCATTTTAGTAAATTCTTTGAGGGTTGTTAGTCTTGAGTACGAAACTATAATCCCTGCTAGGTTAAGTAGAGGTACTTTTGAATTTGTTTATTTCAGGTAAAGACCAAGTAGCTGTAGGCCTGGCACCTATTGATTTTAAAAACAAAAGCTCTGAGAGTGCATTGTCCATTTACCCCCTTGCAATTGGCAACTGTAAAGAGAAAAGGTTAGTGGTGATTTAAATAAGTTGGGTCAAATGATCAGTGAACAAAAATTATAATTACTAATTTTACAATGATTATTTATAATCATTTACAAGAATTAAAAAGAAATTATAAGATGTGCATTAGATCAGAAGCTGATGCATGCCGACAATGGTGCATTTTACTGGGTTTGAAGAGGAGACTTTAAATGCTCTTCAAAATAAACATAAGTAAGAATTCTAAGTGTACTTACAATATTGCCAATATTTTTGCAGTAGATACCAGAATATTCAGAGAAGTGGAATGGCATTAATAATGTGCTTTTTCAACTTGTTTTCTTTAATTTTTGTTTTTTCATCAGGTCAAATTTGAAGCAATTACTTGAGAATCTCAATAATCAGAAAGATGTCATCAAAAAACATGGAATATGGGTTGATGGCAAAAAGTACAACATTTCTTTCACAGGTGATTTTCATTTGGGGAGAGAAAGTTAAATTCTCATGGTATATCCTGTAATCATTTCCTTAAATTCCTGTTTCTGCAGTGACTCTTGATTACAAGGCCTTGCTGCTTCTACTCAACAAAAAAAATGATGAAGATTTCCTTCTTGGTGGGAAAGGATATGGTGTGGAATTTTGTGCATTTTGTGATGCAATAAGGGTAAATATTTCTCTTGATACTTTCCTTGCTTTTATTATTCCATTGACTTATGATCAGTTAAGTTCTCTGAAAGTAGAATGGTATCAAGCCAAATTTGAGGTGGTACATGGCTGTAGTGAAAAACAGTTATCAATGACTTTATTTTGTAGAATTGAATATTTATATCCATTGGTAAAAGTGCATTAAATTAGCTAAGAAATGAAATTTAATTAAATACTTATTTTAATTGAGGCCTGTACATGCCAGGGAGTTGATGCAGATGAAACCTGTCTAGATTGTCTAAGATCAAAAGCCAACATTGGAAGGTGAGATACCTGTAATAAAATTTATTGGTATCAGACATCTTTCATGCATTTCAAATCTGATCCAATTGACTCTCTTTATTTTCTTTCTATATAGGTGTTCAGGCCTTCGAGATGATCTTAATTTCCTGTTGGAGGAAGAATTAAGCAGCATTAATCTCTGTTCTCTGCATTGTGAGATGAGAAATTGTGAACAACTTTTGGGTTCATTGGGGTTGTTTGCATATCGGGTTGGTAGCCTTGATAATTTAAACAAGATTTTGTCTGATTATGGTCCTGAAAATTGCCATGGCTTCCCAAGAGTAACGGTCAAGGAAAGAAAAGGACAGCAAACAGAAATAACTAGACAAAACATTCAAGTGGCATCTTTTTCTGGTATGGTGTTTGTACTTGATTTAATTTATTGTACTTGCATATATAGTTATCTTTTACCTTGGGGCAGTTATTTCTTATATCAGCATCAGCCAGTGCTAATTTATCAGGAATTAGTTAATTCAGTATATATTAAAAGTATGGAAGAGCTGTATTTCTCAGTAATAGCCAGATCAAAGCATTAAATAGCCAATAAAACTCATTTGAACAACCAGTTTTTTTTATAGTCAAGGTATATTTTACCTGACAAATACCATGTAGTTTTGCAACTCTATGCTAACCATGCTGTCAGTGTGTGTCATAACATGTACATTACTCCAAAATCTCAGATGGATATTCTAGAAATGATTATTCTTCAGGTTCTACTGAAAGGACAGTTCTACAGAATTTTGAAGATGTCGTCGAAAGATCACTACCCCTTGAGAAAGTGACCAAATACTATATGGAATGTCCTGGAGCTGCAAGAAATGTCATTCTTAGCTATGTTGCTTTCTTTGAAGAGCGCATAATGGTATGCAATTAACCTTTTGAACACTAGCTTCAGCAGTTCAGTCGTATGTACTTAGTCTAGTAGTTCAATGGTCATTAGAATTGCGGTGTGATTGAATCCACTGAGAATCTGTCAAAATTAAATATATGCCTTGAAAATAAGATAAAGCTTAATATAGAGTTTCAAAAACCTTGTCATAAGGAGTTGCTAACTGATAATTTTTAAATTTTTTGCCAATTGAGAAATGCAACATTTTGATTTGCAGTTTGTGAGTGACCTATTTGACAGGGGAACTTACATACGTGATTATGGCTCTACAGAGGAAACAGTTAATCTTGATGACACGAAAGGTAAAGGCTGCTGCATGAGGCCGTTTTTCCCTATAACTTAATTTTAGTACACCTCATACACTGTAGATGCTATCAATAGTTGCATTGTCACACAGTGAACTACAATATTTCTCCAATTTATTTCTAAAATTGAGCTTTGACAACCTGGAGTACCATTTTGTTGTCCTTTTTGTTTCTTCTTTGTTGTTTGTCTTGCATTGGTGCTTTCAGTGGTGTTAATTCACATGTAATAACTATTCAAATTAAGTGAATCTTGTGTCCATTCCTCACAGAGCTTAAAGCCTTTTTGCTTAAACTTGAAAAGTATTGGAAAAAAAAACAAAATGAGGTGGAAACAGCATTCCTCAAGTTGGAGGAAATGTCAAATGGTGAAGAGCCAGGCAAGAAAAAGAGGAAAAGAGGGAGAAAAATACAGCCAGAAGTTCAAATGTCCTCTAGTTCTTTTGCAAAATATGCAGCTGAACTTCAAATTGAGATGTTTTCAAAGGTAAGTTGAGAAAATTGTCCTAAATTATTCACAAATGAAAAATGAATGAGAAAAGTACTATGTTTAAAATCCACATCAGAAAATGTTATTTAAAGGTTTGCCTGATGCAGTAAGATACTAATAACAGCCAATTCATATCTGAGCTAACTTGAAGGTGATTGCCTAAAACCTTTTATACTAGGTTTGCTGTGATTGGAGAGAAATTGCTCTTACAATGCGTGAGAGAGTCTTTGAAGACCATGAAGAACAACAGATTGACATTCATGATGTGAAGGTGACTTTTTTCTACCATTAAGAACGATTGCCTTTCCATTGCTTCAAATATGGATGTAAGAGCTCTAATTATCTGAAATGAGGATGCCTTAAAAATCATTTTAATCTACTTACATACATTTGCTTTTATATGTGTTAGCTTTTGGTTTAAAACTCATGCACTCAGCTTACACCAGCAAATTGATAATTCTTAATTACACACTCAGGAAAACTGCTAGCCTCCAATTACCATACTTTATTCCCCTTTAGCTAGTCTTATACTTTTTCCACATTTATCTTCTTGGTCTTCTCATTTAAGTGCAAGGAGTGGGGATTTTTGCTAAAGAAGCTGTTTGGTTCTCATCTCGGCACTGGTGACTATGGACACCTAGTTGTTGACCACAGTGCTATGCTTCTTCGGCAATTCCGCTCTTTCTATAAGTATTCAGGGCAAGGATTTGAGTCCTCCACAAGCTACATCGCCAGTTGTATTCTAAGGCAACAATTAAACCATGATGCATCTGGGCCTGGCCATTCTTGTAAGTTAATTAACATTTATTTTGATGGGTATGCAATTATGAAACATGCACATGTTAATGAACATCTACTTTAGATGACAGTAGAACCTGTCAAAATTTCACCTTTTTCTTTCCAGTGAATCAAATCCTCACCCACTGGTATGCAACTATGCTGCTATCCCTGAGGTACTCATTCTATGAAGCACGGAATTGTATTAATGTAGGTGGGTATAGTTTTTAATATCTGTTTCAGTGAGTTTTTTAGTTTACTCTTTGTGAACTTTTAAAATAATTATGATGAAACATAGAATTAGCACTCAGGTTATTAATCCTTTTTTTTCCTAGGAAAAAAAACATTTTCCTACCGCGGATGTGGTTGGAAAAGTGTAAGTCACGATTTAAAATCATGGACTGAAGAAAAGAAATCGTGGGTGTTTGTTCTTAGTGATCTTTTTGAGCAAATGTTTGGAACTGACTACTTAACCTATTGTTTTGACAAAGATCATGGAACTAAAGTTGATGATTCCAAAACATGTGAAATTTTTGAATACTGTCATGAGTCCTGGGAAAAGCATTTCTCCATAGAAATTCCAGAACCACAAGATGATCTCAAACATCTCTGTCATCCCAGAATTCATGTTAGTTCACATGCCAATATTCATCCGTTACAGCCAGCACCCAAACGAATTAAATTTGATATTTGTGACTCAACTTTGTCTAACATCTACCCGTCATCCACTTCAGTGCTCAACTTTGCTGACTCCACACACTCAAAGAGTTATGAACATCCTGATTCTGCATCCATCATCAGCCAAACATCCCCAAAGCTTGTTGGTGACACTTCTATTTTTATTGAAGATGATGATAATGATCTCACAATACCACAGCAATGTGCACTTCAAGCTGCAATGGCTAAGGCCACAACAAGAGCTGAAGTAGCTGCCCTTTACAGCCTCATTCCTCCATTAACATCCAGATCTCCCTCTGCATTGAACCCATTTTATGAGAAGCTGCCCTTTTCAGATCCCTTCTGTCTAGCAGAGCGTCCTTGTGAAGTTGACATCCAGAGGGCTCACACAATTTTGAACAATGAACGAAAAGCTGGTAAGAATCCTAGTGGCATCGAGATTGAAGGTATCGGGCAGTTCTCTGAAAATGCCTTATCTGTCTTGCGGCGTTTCTGTGTAATCGTGTACACCCATCACAAAGTATCTGCAGAGGCTTATGGCTCCTCCAGATGAAATGCAGCCCCGAAGAACTTGTACAGATGCAAAATGCCCTTTGGAATGTTTCAGCCACTCAACCAATACTGGAGCATAGTAGTAAGAACCTCGATTCCACCTCATTTTTGGATCTTGTTGAGGAGCGATACATTGACAGTTTTGTCATAGATATTTGCATTTGCAAGTTTCTAGACATGGCAAGAGAAATTGGAAAGGGTTTCACTGTCTTCTTTCCAAGTGAGTTTTATGATTGGATGAGGTCAAATGACAAAGAATTCCAAAGGCAGAAGTTGAGAGAAACTGTAGAGCTGCTGAAACAAGCCAATGACCTCCAGCAAATATTGGTGCCAGTCTACCTGCCCAACCACTGGGGATTGATTTTTGTGGATCTAGTCAGCAGAGAGATGTATTTTGATGATGGAATGAAGTCCACTGCACCTCCCATAGCCCTTTCCTCAGTCAAAAGATCATTAGAATTGCTCTTAGAAATATACCCCTGTCATGCTGCTCTTCAAACAAAGTTTTGGCACAATTGTCACAGATTTAAGCGTTTTAGTATGCCATGTCAGACAGCAGTTGATTCTAGGATGATTGGTGTTGGAAGTTGTGGTATTGGGGTGATAATGGCAGCAAAAGATATATTATTTGATGGTGCCTTGTCCATTAACAACTTTCAATGGCAGTACTGTAATATGGATGTGCACAGGAAAGACTTGATGCTTCAGATTCTGAAGTGGAGAGACCAAGCTGGAAGTCCTGGCCATTAGAGACTTAGTGCACAACCTATTCTACCCTAAAGCCACCTCTGTTTCTCTTGTGTTGTCAGTCCATCGGCTGACTGCCTGTTGTCATCTTATAGCAGAACTGTTACAAAAAATTTGAAAATTACTTTTTGGTTTGTTTTCTTTTTGTGTTTGTTATTGTTTTTGTTCTAGTCTTTTATAAACCATGATTGTTTTATACTTACCAGTTCTGTTTCTCTTGGGTAGTCAGACTATCACTGTCTGTTGTTATCTGATGGCAGAACTATTTTTAATATTTAATTGTTATTTAATTTGTGCTCTATTTTTTTCGCTTTTGTTTGCTTTACTTTGTTTTGTTTTGTTTTTGTTTTTTTATTATTTTTTACATAAACTTTGATTGGTATCTACAAACCAGTTCTGTTTCTCTTGGGTAGTCAGTCCATTGTGGGCTGTTGTTATCTGATGGCAGAACTATCTTTTTTTTATAATTTTTATTATTTTTTTTTTGGCATAACATGTCAACCACTTCTGTCTCTCTTGGGTAGTCAGTTCATTGTGGACTGTTGTTATCTGAAGGCAGTGGTACAGACCCCTTTTTTCCACCTCAGTGTCCGTACCTTGTCGTGGTGAGGTGGCTTGAGTGCCTCAATGACCAATTGCAATACAATTCTTACACAGAATTCAGCTTTGGTCGGTGAGCTGTATTTTCTGCAGGGTAGAGGCCAGACTAACACGGACTTTGTCATTGTTGTTATTGTTATGATTATTATAATTATGATTATTATTAATGTTTTTGTTATTGTTATTATTATCATTATTGTTATCTTTATGATTGTGTTCATCACTTTGAAATGAAATAGGTTGCTCAATGAGGATGGCATGCTGAGGCAAGTAGACTACCATTTAATTCCTCCCCCTCCCCCCCCCCCCCAAATAGAAATTCAAGTGTTTCTGATGGTTTATCTCTTCAGTAAATTGTTAAAATGCAAAAAGTTTCTGTGACACGTTGTACAGAGGGCTTTCTCTTAAATAGTTGTTTTCTAATTTAAAACCACCTGCCTGGTTCTGTTTCTCTTGGGTAGTTGGTCCATGGACTGTTGTTATCTGATGGCAGAACTAATAGGTGGATCTGTTTCTCTTGGGTAGTCAGTCCATTATGGGCTGTTGTTATCTGATGGCAGAACCACCAACTTGTTCTGTTTCTCTTGGGTGGTCAGTTCATGGACTGTTGATATCTGATGGCAGAACCAGTCCCTATTTTTTTTCTGCTCTATGTTGTTAGTCCTTTATGGACAGGTATTTTTATCTGATTGCAGTATTAGCTTGCTCTTTTTGTTTTGAAAAGTGTGTTGCTTTCACTGTTTGTCACCTAGCTATCACCTGTTATTAATCATAGTCACTTTGGTCAATCAATGCTATCATTGTCCTTATATATTCTTATTACTAATTCAGCTGCTATTCTTCTCTGTTTGATACAGGGTCCACTACAGATAGCACTAGCTTAATGAAGTCCCAAAACCTTTGACAGTGAGCCAACTCAAGAAATGCAGTCCTGAAAAGATTTTGGTGTTTTCCTGTCTATTCTCGAGTTTATTTTGCCCCAGTTTCAATCACTTAGATAATCACTCAGCCAGACTATCAAAAACACCATTTAGTTCATAGATAAACATTGAAATAATGATAATGATAATAATCATAATGATAATAATCATAATGATAATAATATAAATGATAATAATAATTATTATTTTAATGGAAATAATTATAGGAATTATAGTCATAATGATTATCATTATAACTAATAAACAATTATTATTATTATTGTTATCAATGTTGTTATTATTATTTCCATCATGAATTACTAGAGATGCTTGGAAAAAAAGGTGTAGTTCCCTCCAACTCATCATTCTTTCAGTTAAGTGAACTAAGAATTCTGTGAACAGTTACTGCTTTATTCTGTCATTCCTGATGACCATAGAAATAGTGAAAGTCCCCAGATATTATCCCTCCAATATTTTTTACATGTTTTTATTTTTTTTTTTTATCCAGTGAATTTGGTTGCAGCAGAATGAAGTGCATCAGAATATAGTGTGCCCAGCTAGACATGAATTGTGCAAGCATTAAAGATTCATTCTGCTGTATTCCGGGTTTAATTTTAGCTTTCTACAGACAAGTTTGTTTCTCTAAAGAAAGAAAAACACCATTTATGGTTTTTTTTTTAAACAAACTGATAAAGACTGCGAAGAAACAGCCACCAAATTTACGGAAACATGGTGAACAAGTCAACTAGACTGTATTAGACATTATTGAAAATGTTTTAAAAACATGGTGCAGGCTATTATTACACTAAATCAAAGTATTACTTTAGAAACATAAAATCGCAGGGTCAGTTTCCCATGTCTAGTGCCTGAAAAAAGATCAGGCCACCAAATTACTTCAAATTCTCTGGTTGCTCTTCCCTCTCCATTCCCAACAACAATTTCAATGTGCTGGGTGGGAATCGTGCTTGATTTCTTGCCCCTTGCTCTTTCCTTGGCCGCCTGTAAAGCTTGGTGAGCGTTTAACAACTCATTACTCGCATTAACTTCCGTATCCCCCCGATAGCTTTTCTTTAACTGTAATGGTACAGAACTTTGGCTCAGGGCAGAAATAACATCATTGACCTCATGATCCCTGTAGTGAAAAACTTTGGATTTTTCTCTCCATACAGGGGGCCGCAAATGCCGTTTTTCTCTCGCACTGTTTAGAAAAGCATTTGGCATCCTTGCCAACAAAGCTTGGATATACGTTTCAGGAACATAATATCTTTCAACTCGACACCATTTCCCTGAAACCAAAATGATTAACAAAAGTTAGATTATTTTTGTCGTAAAATGTTCTAAGTGATTTGCTCTTTTTAAACGTAAACCTGAGTTATTTTTAAATCACATAATTGCACGTGTTATTGGTATCCCTCGAAAACCTTCCCATAGTATTAAAATCTAAGACAAGCAGGTCTTTTGACAAGGTAATGGTAACAATCGCGCTGTACAACACCAGAATTATTTTCCTGACTGTGAAAAGAGAAAAAAAAAGTCTGCAACTTCGCGTCGTACGCAACCATTCGTACGCAGTTATTACTGGTGTCCAATTTCGAGAAGAGCCCATGATTATTTTTCTTTTAGGGGTGAATTTCTCCTATGTCCCCAATTTCGTCGAAGAAAAGCGCGAACACGTAATAAAAGTAATGAGTAAGTCACAGTGAACAACCCGGCAGCGCAAAGTGACAATGCTCTACATCCCAAATGAGAAGTGTTCCTCAATTTTTAACACGAACCACCAATTCTTAACATTTTCAATTTCTACGGTTTTTTAATTTCTGCAACTTGGACATGTTCTTGAGAAGATATTAAATCAGTTAGCTTTATCGTTCCCTTCTAAATTATTTAGTCGGAAGCGCCTGACTGGACGCTGGTTTAACTTAAAACTTGTTGAGCGACGTGGCATTTTGACTGCACATTACTAATTAAACTTGATTTTGACAGCTATTTGCGCGTGATAAGAGCGGAAAAGAGAAAAATTACATACCAGCGGCTTTTGGATGTAGGGACGAATTAAGACTTTCTACAATGCCACTTATCCATTGTTTGTAATTGATAGACCTTGTCCTTATTCTTGCGGGAGGCTGTACGATCTGTTGTCCATTGTACAACTTGACAAATGTAGCCCACTCTGCCTTGAGCGCAGCAATGCGATGTTTCGATTCTCTATGTCTCAGTAGCGCAGTTGTTGTGTTGAACATCGATGAGCATATGTCGCAGCGTGTCTTGTAAATAGCTAGAGATGCCATGTTTGAGATAAGCGCTGAATATGGACAAGCGTTGAAACTGCTACTGTACTCAAAGAGCACAATAGATCGTTTTTCATTGTAAGGAGGTCTTTCACACCTCGTCTTCCGGAGGTTTTTCGACTTACGCAACATTTCTAGGATTTCATCAATAGCGCTCTGATATCTGCGCTAGTGTGATCACCTGCGACGCCTTCGAAAATTGGCATTTCAGTCTCCTTTTCTGTCGATTACTTCTCTTGATTGTGTACCTGGTAAAAGTGTTGTGCAATGGCCAGGAACAAACGCGAGGCAGTGAAGGACAAAGATAAGTTGAAAAAGATCAGAAAGGAAGCACGAAAGAGGTGGAGGCAAAAAAAAAGCCGCAAAGAAAGCGATGAAAAAGTTAGCGGCGGAAAAGAAGCTCAACGAAGATAAGGAGCGGCGAAAGCTCAGAGAGATAGACCCATCGCTAGTCGTGAGGACGACGAAGTTTCTTGGCGCTGGGACATTTGGCAGTTGCTACTTAGCCTATTACAGGGATGTGGTAGTAGCTGTCAAGGAATTTAACAAGAGAAAGAACGTCGATCTAAGAAGCGAAGTATGCCACGAAGCGACGATGATCAAACACCTGGAAGATCACCGTGGTGTCCCTCTACTCTTTGGCATCGTAACCAAGAGCGAGCCCTATCGACTTGTTACGAAATTCCACGGTGTTCAAAACAAAGGCCTCACTCTGTACAAAGCCATTAAGAAAGAAAAACTGGAAAAGCCTACTTGGCTTGGAATTTTAAAAAATCTTATTGAGGCATTGAACCACGTTCATTCGTGTGCTATTCTTCACAATGACGTGAAGAGCAATAACGTGGTAATGGAGCAACGAGGAGAGGAGTGGAATCCTGTTGTTATCGATTTTGGGAAAGCTCGCTTCTCGTCAGATCCCAAGCCGGCTATGTCCATGTCCATCAACCAACAGATGAGATATCGAGAAAAGTATCCTCACATTGCCCCCGAAATTGTAAACGGAAGTGGCAGGCAGAGTGCCCAATCGGACATATTTTCTTTAGGGAAAATAGTTTTGGCAGTGTTGGATTTGCTCCCAACAGCGACAGCGAAATCTTTAAAGGTGGCCAGAACTGCTCTTTGCGAAGAGCCTGCAGAACGCCCCTCCTTAAAGGAACTATCAGAGGCACTCTGAACATATTAGATATAGGTACATTTTCAGTTATATATATGGTTATCTTCTAATTTATTTTCTCTCGGCTGGCTTCTTTAAAAAATGAGTATTTCTCCCATTTAACTTTTAGTGCGTAGTAAATGCGCTTTTATTTTCTTCTCACCAGTATGTCAACGACCAAATCAGTGTATATTTAGTAATTTCAAACGTTCTTGTTATTGGTAAGCACGTTCTACGAGTGTTTACAGTGTAAAATACCTCTATTTAGATTAAAACAAGTTATAATTTCGCTTCACGTTGTCTTCTCTCCAGTATGTAACCAACAAAACGTTTCTCCGAAAAATAAATCCTCCCTTCAAAATCGAAGATTTTCTGGGTTTCCGCAAATTCGTATTTTTCCAAATTCCCTTTTATATGTTATGTTGATTTGTCTTTTCTTCAACGTATAATTTAGTTCAGCGTCGATCATTTATCATCTTCAGCACAAAATATTCCGATCTTTAAGTTTAACTGTAAAATTTCTTTGGCTTACTTTGTGCGCATTAAAAAAAACGCTAAAGTAAACATGACTTCATTCCACGCGTGAGTTTAACCTGGAAAATGCCTGCACGCGAGTGACGCCGACATTACCGCGTGTCCCTTTCTGGAAAACATTCGTGTTATGACAAGAAAGGACGGCTTAAAGGTTTTGCATGGGTTACCCAAACCATGCAATTTTGACGCCGAAAAGTGCCAAAAAGTAATTACAGAAACCTCATCCGCAACACCTTGAACGTGCTGTGGGCGCGAACTGAGGTCTTGTCTTACAGTTAATAATTGCCAGGCGGAACTCAGATCCGGCTAAGCCTAATTTGCATAAATTTTTTCGGTGCGCAAAGCTCGTCATGTTATCTCGATTATTCTTTATACATTCCATTTGATCATTAATTCCTTCAAAGGAACAAAGATGCTATCCAAGTATCGTATAGCATATTTTCAATAAAGAAGACTACCGTGCTGTTTTCCTTATCACTACGACTATTGATTCTGCAAAGACATTGGGGCACTCAGACCATCCCATCACCAGCAAGTACAATGTTTTTTCCATTACTGGAATCATTATGAAAAATATAATTAATTTAATGGTAACTCGATGAGTGTTAGACTCAATATGTAATAACATGCTTCAGTTGATGAGGGAAATTACTGAGTAAACCTACCTAGAAGTCCAAATGTTTTCGCAAGGAACTCATGATTTCGAATGTGTGCTTGACTTCCGCGTAATGTCTTCACAATGCTGAGGTCAACGTCAAAGGGGTTTGTTTTTTTTCCTTTCAGTTAGATACTACCATTTGCGTTCAACCGTGAAGCATGAACGTTTTTTCATGTATGTTTATTTTTCAAACGAGACAGTTTCCCATGCAGACAACTGTGACGATGGGACCAATGAAAATGTTTCGTTTGGAGCACGAAACTATGAATGTTTGTCAAACAAACTTGGCAAATCATGTTCACATGGTGTGCAGGTTTGACAAAATTAGTCATCCTTTCAGGTTTGTGCTGAACACTTGACGCCCGTGCAAATATGTGTTTAGTGCAAATGAAGGTCATCTATGACTAATATTCTTCCAAGCGTATCACTGCCTTTTTCATAGGGGAGGAGGAGCTTTTGGAATACGATTTCCAAACTTTCAAGGAACGTATTGTAAGAAAAGTCCCTTACCTAGCCAGAATAACAAGCCTCTCTGCTACGCCACTTCATATAACAATGAATGACGAAATCAACGAGGTCGACATATCTCCAGTATATTTTGCGTTTCAACTCAAGGAAATACTGTCAAAAGGAAAAACATCACCTTATAAGCATTTACATTCGGATCGCCATCAGTTTAGGGGGTCGGGACTGATTAGTGTGAAGTCAACATGAATCCACCGCCAAATCGGCCAAAACATTTACCAGCATTGTAAACTGACATCCTATAGGTCAAGCAGTACATTAAAAATCACGATATCCGGTCTTTGTGAAAATATTTCCATCTCCACGTATATTTACTTATTTCCCTCACCAAAGCATTTTATTGCTTCTGTTACATTTCTCAGCCCATTAACTATAATAGTAAAACATTTTCCCAGTAGGCTTAAGATATATAATCATAGCTTCCTTATCAAGTTAATGCATTTGCCCTGCTATTAAATTGATTCCAAATTATGATTTTTCTACGTGTAGTTTACAAAATGTCAAAGCTTAGCTATAAAGGAATCGATTAAAGACGCATAGCGAACCAAACCCAGGTGTTCACAGAAAAACATGGCCTACACTTAGACATTATGATTATACCACGACCTTTTCAGTTGTCAAGATATCCTTCGAGGTCTCGGTGTCAAGTAAACTAACATAACTACGATAACAAACAATTTCTAACAGCTACTTTGTTAAAGGGAATTAAAAGTTGCTGATGAGCACTTTTCAGGTATATGTCCTGATTACAAAAGAGCAATTTTCAACGAACGAAACGGATAAGAGGGACAAGGGTAACGTAGATTGACAGAGGTAAAGTCTCATTCACTATCAATTCGCAAATTATATCCGTCCTGAATAAAAAACGTAGACAATAATGTTCAGCTCTTCGTATGCACCGAGACCATTTATAGGTTGAGATGCGAAAGGAAGCGCGTGACTCTGTTGCCCAGTTTCTGATTGACTTCTTCGCGAACTTGGTCGTAAACATCTTCCTTTAAAATGAGGACTTCGGCAGACATCTGCAATGTTATGTCCTGCTTTTCCCTCTTCGCGAAGAAATAGTTGTCTTTTATTTCTGTGGACTGAAAATAGCAACCAAGGTGGGAAACGCTAACCTGCTCGTTCTTGTCAACTGTGCATGCCAAAATCTGGAAGTTACCACGATTGCTCTCAATGCTGTTGGATTCGAAAAGGGTTAACGCACTTTTGGATTTCTCTAAACTCTCGATTGTGTCTTTCAAAGCCCTCTTCTCACCCTCGTCAACTTTTAAGGCCCCACTGCATGGCTAGAAATCTCGGACACGTACGCGCAGTTGAATGGTCCAGAATGAGCAAAAGCGAGTCACGCAACTCCTCACGACTTAGAGACTTAACTGAGAAAATAGATTTAAAATCCCAGTTACCTCCTTACTCCATTGCAAAGTCTCAAATGTTCACTGACAGTTATTTAGTACGACCCGAGACCCAAAATATTCTTAGAACATTGTCGGCTTCCACATCGTAATCGTTGCGTTTCTTCAAGATTAACAGTACAGATGATGCTATGTAGTAACAGTATGGCGGCAGTGCAAGAACAACATCACCAGCTCTCCGTAGATGTCCTTTCGCCGGAAATCTTTGGAGTGTAACAACTTTGTTCACTGCGATTTTAAAAGCGTCGAAGCCACACTTCAAGACACAGTAAATCATATTTCTCAGGTCTTCATATCCATTGCGTTTTTAGGTCTTGTTTCTCTGAAATTGTGATATTTTCTGGTCGAGGAATGATGATATTCCTACGGAACCGTGCGGCGAAATCCACCATAAAAGTAGCACACTTCTTTGCTATTTCTTTGATCAAACATGTTGTTTTCAATCTCCCCGGGTAACCTGGCTTTCTTTACGGTAACCCGGCTTTCTTTCTTCCAGTCTCTTTTTATCTTATTGCCCGGAAATTTAAAACCTGGGGGATCTGAGGCTGGACTCTCCTGATGGCGCGAAAACGCGGCGCGAAACTTAAAGGTCACCCAGCAACACAACGAGTTATTTTGAATATGCAAATTTCAGCATCAGGAGAGCCCGATTTCCGGATCCCAAGATATTAATTATTTTCTGGGCAACAAGATTTCAGCATCACCTGCATTATTATACAGTGAAATGCCTGACAAAACTTTATCAAAAGAGGAGGTGAATGTGCTTATAAATGGAACAGTTTCTTCACAACACCTTAACTACAAACATCTGGACTATGTTGTAAAACAAGCAATTGCTGGTGATCAAGTTGTGTACAGGATGGCTATCCGAAACACTATACTGTTGCAGTGGGCAAGTTTAAAGGACTCCGAGAAAAACCACATCGACTTGCTTAACGACATTATACCTGGAACTGTTCTGAGAATTAAAAGAGATTCCAAACGAATGAAAGAACGCTTGCGAGTTACGACCATTCGTCTAACTGGGAGCTTAAGGGAAAAGAGGATGGGTAAAATGGATTGGACGTCTCTGATGGGGGATGAAAGAAAAAAATTACTCAAAAATCTTCCTGCAAAATTGGAGAGCTCAAAGGATTCCATCCACCGTAATACTGCCCAGACCGTTATTAAAATATGGAGGGTATTTTTCTGAGCCCTACATATAATCCATCAAATCCTTCTACTTGTGTGCGATTGGTCTAAATGCACCTCGCGACCTAATATTCCCCAGTTATTGTTGGTTTATGATCTTAATATACACGTAGTATTGGACATTTTTAATGTTTTTAAAACAATTAATCCTCAGCACATCCAAGTTCTAAAATTTTATCCACTTTCCTCAAAGGACTTTGCAGACATTTATTTCCACACAGTATCATCATTGTTGCCAGAGCAATGAGAAAAATGTGGAGCAAAGGTAGGGTAGGTCCAATATGATACAATTATTATGTTTGGCTAATGTTTCCAAACAGATTTCTGCTAAATGCTTCATTCCAAAGAAAAGTATAACCTTATTCTGCAGATAAGAGAATGGATCAAACTTTTTCTGTCGCTTGCAAATTCCTGTAAGGGGTATGCAAACAGGAATGTGACGCCTTATATGCATGCTGCTGCATATCACTTGCAAGATGTCATCGACAGATTTGGTAGTGTAAAACACTTCAGTGGCCAAGGTACTGTCAGTGTCACTGGCTATTTTAATTTAGAACAAACTACATGTATGGCCAGTGAAACAATACCAATAAACTAACTTAACTGGTTTCCCTTTACACAGGCGTAGAAAAAAATAATGATGTGGCAAGAGCAGTTGCCCTTCACAAATCAAGAAACTGGGATAGCCCAGCAGATGTCATCAGAGCAGAGCACCGCCTTGCACAGTTGAGCCACAGAGAGAGGAGAAAAAGAAAATACAACAAACAAAATGAGGATTTCTGGAGTACTGGAAAAAAGATTTGATGTGTAATAAAAAGAGACAATGTGTCAGGTCCCAAAATGTGCAAGCAACTGAAAGCACCTCTCTCAACAGCAATCACAGTAATGGGATGACCTCAACTGTCAATTCACAAAATTCTGGCAGGAATTCAACCAGCAATAAGAGAAAGCATGCAAGCACAAAAAGGAAAGCTGGTGCTACCACTAAAAAGTTTAAAAGAACCAAAAACAGATAAGGAATAACTGAACAGATCTTTTGTATACTGAAGTTAATATTAAGAAAAGCAATATAGTATCATTGCTGTGGGTTACATTGCCTGAGAATAACATTTCAAGTCTTGAAAATGATTTATTTTTTCGAATGTACAATTTCAAGTTTCTGAATGTATTTGCTGCTAAATTTATACTGCACATTACTTTAGGCAGCAACTTTAATAAAGTCCACGGTTATCTTTTCTTGAAAAGCCCTTGTTGATTCAGTGATCATACCTTCTCTTATATGATAGTTTTTGGTTGACCATGAAATAAAATGTCTTATCTTCATTGGGAACAAAACTTTTGTTCCCTGCCCGTGAAGGTCAAGTAAACAATGCCAATTAGGAGGAAAAATGATGGAGAAAATTCTTCTTGTGCTAAAAGTTTCCACTGTCCATTTATCACTCCCTTCTTTCCAAAAAAGTGTTGAAATACATCTTCTCTGAACTCTATAGTCACTTGCTTCCTTTGTTTAGATGCTTTCAAAGAAGCAGCAATGGCCACTCTAAGCCTGGAAACTTCATTTAATATGACATTCCTGTCTGGCTTGGGATGCTTGTAGTATCTATTCATGATTAAAATAAATACAGATTAACAGAATCGAAATGACCCATTATGCACTAAAGTATAAGCAAGAACCAATTCCAAGGCCATATTCTGGAACACGACGAACGGTAAACACTGCAAAAATGTTTACTTCAGACAAAGCTGGTTCAAATGCTCTTGAGGCTCCCATGAAGCCTCAAATGAACTAAAATTCTTCCATTTCACCAGATATTCTCTCCCCTTAAGAGTAAAAAATAAAAATATTTCAGTTTCCTATTAAATACTCGCAAAATTACGCGTAGTTTGCGGCTTAACACAATTGAAGCGTAGGATTTATTGAAATTCTCCTGACACACTACCTACGAATTAAAACATTCTCTGTAGGAGAATATCTAAACTGATAATTAGCGAAAGTTACCTTTTCAGACCATTTCTCTAAACCAACTTAATGTTTGCAGAAGTCTTAGAAAAAATATAATTATTGAGAATCAATTTACTAATAGCATAATCCCCTTTAAAACGAAATTGATAATTTTTTTGGCCTGCATTCCGGGGATTTCCTTACGAGTTTCGCTTACCTGAATCACAAACTTACTTGCTGTCCTTGGCGGCTTGAAATTACCCTTTCCACCTCGAAAAAACGCCCGCCATCCACCGTACATCTCCTTGCCTTCAATTCTCTACAAATGTTAGCAACAGTAACGTTATTTAAATCCGCGAAAAAGCCGATGGATCTCTTCCCACGCGTCCGACTTGACGGACTTGACGCTATCTTGTTCAGAAGTCACGCTGAATTGCGTGTTGCTTCCCAGCCAACGGCGTACACGGATTTAACTTCTGTGATTGGCAGGTCAAGTCACGCTCCAATCTTCCCATGTCCGAGATTTCTAGCCATGGAAGACGTTGATCACAACATCAGAGATCGTAAATTCATTTGGAAACTGGAAGCGTATCTCTCGAACGGTTTGAAACTTTGCGTAACCCACCCGACTTCCGACGCCACCTTCCTATAAAACGCGTACCAATCACTGGGGTTAGTGAAGCGGTTGTACTTCTTGTTTGCTGCCAACTGAGAAAGCAGGGTGGAATTGAGCACGTCCTTCTTCCGTTGCTGATTGGTCACGGAACTAAAGGAAACAAGACTGCCTCCATCGACGAAACCAGTTTCAGAAAACGCAATGGGACCAATTCCTGGGGGTGTGGACTACTCTTCAAGTTCGATCGTTTTTATAACGTTAGTCAGGTCCATTTTGAAAACAATGAAAGGGAAGAGACGAAACAGGCTTGTGCTTCACCTTACGGCCCCAATCGGAAAATAATCTCGAGAATCGATTGATAATAAGCGCCATGAGCAAGAGACATATATGGTGATGAAACTATACTATTGGTCAGGTTCGACGACACAAACAGAGCGGCTTAAGCGCTATATTGGGCTTTACGCCGATAACAAAAGCTACAGCGGAAGTTTCTGCCTTAAAGACCTCAAGCGTGTCAATAGCGTCTTAATTCAAAATTTGTCTATTGTACTATTGTGAGTTCTATATGCATTCCTTTCCTTCTCAGACAAGACTGACAACCCGTAGGACTGAGAGAGCACATGCTTCGCACGAGTGACCTGAAGAACATCTGTCCTTGTAGAGCTCAGCGGCGAAACAAACCACCTGCGACTGACAACTTATTCGAAGAAATTTAGATCTATACTTAAAAAACGGTGTGGAGCGCCCCTTCTTTCGGAGGGAAATGAACTGGAGTCTGCAACAGACGGACTACGAATGCAAAGAATATTTTCTAATGACTTAACCTCTTCTTGTAAGAATAGAATGTAAGAAGAAGAAAGGAAAAAGCCTTTAAAAAGGGAAATAGAAACCAAGCTCATCAAACTCTTATTGAGAAAGGTAAACAATTTTTAGACCAAACTACTTTCTGAATGTTTTAATACACACCATTTTATTAAAAATGACTCCCACAGTGATTGCACGGTACATCATGAGCAGTTTCCTCAGGGACTATATATGGAAACCTTACAGAAGTAAGTTAACATTACTGATGATATCGATAATAAAGCGTTACTCAAACTGGAAAAAAAGCTAAAAGCCAAAGTATTGATTTTGCATGAAAGCAAGTCTCTTTCCTCTACGTACATTTAGCTCCTTAAAAAACGAAAAAAACAAAACCAGGAAAAAATGAAAACAAGACGATATCGCTAAACTTGACCTGCTGCAATGTTCAAAGCAATGTTCAGTTCGCAGCTCATTTTAAGAGTCTAGATATCCAGATTGTGGACAAAATCTTTAGCGCGTTTGCCCAACCTGTTGATGACGCCTTGGCGAACTTGCGTGTACACATCTTCGTTTAGGGTGAAGACTTGAGTTGACTTGTGCAATTGTATTTCTTGAAAGTTGTAAGAGAAGAAAAAGTAGTCGCTCGATACCTTATTGGCTTTAAAATAGGCACCAATGAAAGCAAGGCTGACCTGACCATTGGTAACTGTGCATGGCAGGATTTGGAAGCGACCATTATTGCTTGATGTACTATTCTTATTGAACAGAGTTAGGCCCTCTGGCGACTTCTTTAAGCTATCCAAGGTGTCCTTTACGACTGACACAAGTTGCTTGTCTTCACCAATCATTGCGCTCAAAAGCTCCAAAGTCACCTCGGATAACTTGAAGGAATCAGCACTAGATTTGTACTCGTCGAAGCTGAAACCTTGCAAAATCCAGCCTAGCTTTCCCAGTACGTAACCGTAAAACTCGTACCAGTCTGTAGCCTGCTCCTTTTTGGGGTACTTCTTGGTTGCCGCCAGCTGTGCAAACAAAGTGGAGTTTTGGACGTCTTCCAACTGTTGACCGCTCAGGTTATCGGTAAAGGAAGCAAGACTACCAGCAACAACTTTGCCCTGAGATGAATCAGGAGTCAGAGACTCGTCGAGTTCGAGGGAACATATAAATTCTAGAGCTGCCTGGCTCGACATGGTGATAGTTCGTGGACGCTCTGATAATACACACGAGAGCTTAAATCCCGCTGGCTAGCGCTTTTAAGAGCTTCAAAACAATAGAATATTTGTTTAACACGCTACCACGGACTATAAATGGTAAAGTGGCGATCCTATTGGTCAGGTTTTTCGATCCTTGACCACCGGCAATCAAAGAATTGAGTTCATTGAATTGAAATTTGTCGGAGCGGTTCTTTAGCGGATAATTCCGTTGTCTCGGTTAGCTTTTCGTCACTGCCTACTTAGCTTTTTTTACCTCTTTTCTTTTCTATGGCGTCGAATTTGCTTGAGTGCTCAGTGCATCTTTCTATGTTTTGCCTCTGCCTACAATACTACACACGGTGAAAGTAAATCTAGGCCATCAATCTGCAAAGACTTGTTTTTCTTTCAGTTTTAAGTGGGTGAATAACAAATACTTAAACACATGCTTTTTGAGTTTTCAGCCAAAAGTCCAACTGAAACCTTCAAGTGTTTTAATGAAAAAGAGTAGAAGTGATGATCTTCATGTTAATGCATATAGAACTCACAATAGTACAATAGACAAATTTTGAATTAAGATACTATTGACACGCTTGAGGTCTTTAAGGCAGAAACTTCCGCTGTAGCTTTTGTTATCGGCGTAAAGCCCAATATAGCGCTTAAGCCGCTCTGTTTGTGTCGTCGAACCTGACCAATAGTATAGTTTCATCACCATATATGTCTCTTGCTCATGGCGCTTATTATCAATCGATTCTCGAGATTATTTCCGAGTGGGGCCGTAAGGTAGAGCACAAGCCTGTTTCGTCTCTTCCCTTTCATTGCCTTCAAAATGGACCTGACTAACATTATAAAAACGATCGAACTTGAAGAGTATTCCACACCCCCAGGAATTGGTCCCATTGCGTTTTCTGAAACTGGTTTCGTCGATGGAGGCAGTCTTGTTTCCTTTAGTTCCGTGACCAATCAGCAACGGAAGAAGGACGTGCTCAATTCCACCCTGCTTTCTCAGTTGGCAGCAAACAAGAAGTACAACCGCTTCACTAACCCCAGCGATTGGTACGCGTTTTATAGGAAGGTGGCGTCAGAAGTCGGATGGGTTACGCAAAGTTTCAAACCGTTCGAGAGATACGCTTCCTTTCCAAATGAATTTACGATCTCTGATGTTGTGATCAACGTCTTCAGTGGGGCCTTAAAAGTTGACGAGGGTGAGAAGAGGGCTTTGAAAGACACAATCGAGAGTTTAGAGAAATCCAAAAGTGCGTTAACCCTTTTCGAATCCAACAGCATTGAGAGCAATCGTGGTAACTTCCAGATTTTTGCATGCACAGTTGACGAGAACGAGCAGATTAGCGCTTCCCACCTTGGTTGCTATTTTCAGTCCACAGAAATAAAAGACAACTATTTCTTCGCGAAGAGGGAAAAGCAGGACATAACATTGCAGATGTCGGCAGAAGTCCTTATTTTAAAGGAAGATGTTTACGACCAAGTTCGCGAAGAAGTCAATCAGAAACTGGGCAACAGAGTCACGCGCTTCCTTTCGCATCTAAACCTATAAATGGTCTCGGTGCATACGAAGAGCTGAACATTATTGTCTACGTTTTTTATTCAGGACGGATATAGTTTGGGAATTGATAGCGAATGAGACTTTACCTCTGCCAATCTATGTTACCCTTGTCCCTCTTATCCGTTTCGTTCGTTGAAAATTGCTCTTTTGTAATCAGGACATATACCTGAAAAGTGCTCATCAGCAACTTTTAATTCCCTTTAACAAAGTAGCTGTCAGAAATTGTTTGTTATCGTAGGTATGTTAGTTTAGTTGACACCGAGACCTCGAAGGATATCATGACAACTGAAAAAGTCTTGGTATAATCATAATGTCTAAGCGTAGGTCATGTTTTTTTGTGAACACCTGGGTTTGGTTCACTATGCGTCTTTAATTGATTCCTTTATAGTTAAGCTTTGACATTTTGTAAAATTAGCTGCGAACTGAACATTGCTTTGAACATTGCAGCAGGTCAAGTTTAGCGATATCGTCCTGTTTTCATTTTTTTTTGATTTTTTGTTTTCGTTTTTTAAGGAGCTAAATGTACGTAGAGGAAAGAGACTTGCTTTTATGCAAAATCAATACTTTGGCTTTAAGCTTTTTTTCCAGTTTGAGTAACGCTTTATTATCGATATCATCAGTAATGTTAACTTACTTCTGTAAAGTTTCCATATATAGTCCCTGAGGAAACTGCTCATGATGTACCGTGCAATCACTGTGGGAGTCATTTTTAATAAAATGGTATGTATTAAAACATTCAGAAAGTAGTTTGGTCTAAAAATTGTTTACCTTTCTCAATAAGAGTTTGATGAGCTTGATTTCTATTTTCCTTTTAAAAGGCTTTTTCCTTTCTTCTTTTTACATTCTATACTTACAAGAAGAGGTTAAGTCATTAGAAATATTCTTTGCATTCGTAGTCCGTCTGTTACAGACTCCAGTTCATTTCCCTCCGAATGAAGGGGCGACCCCACACCGTTTTTTAAGTATAGATCTAAATTTCTAAATTTCTTCGAATCAGCTGTCAGTCACAGATGGCTTGTTTCGCCGCTGAGCTCTACAAGGACAGATGTTCTTCAGGTCACTCGTACGAAGCATGTTCTCTCTCAGTCCTACGGGTTGTCAGTCCTGTCTGAGAAGGAAAGGAATGCATGTAGAACTCACAATAGTACAGGAGACAAATTTTGAATTAAGACGCTATTGACACGCTTGTGGTCTTTAAGGCAGAAACTTCCGCTGTAGCTTTTGTTATCGGCGTAAAGCCCAATATAGCGCTTAAGCCGCTCTGTTTGTGTCGTCGAACCTGACCAATAGTATAGTTTCATCACCATATATGTCTCTTGCTCATGGCGCTTATTATCAATCGATTCTCGAGATTATTTCCGAGTGGGGCCGTAAGGTAGAGCACAAGCCTGTTTCGTCTCTTCCCTTTCATTGCCTTCAAAATGGACCTGACTAACATTATAAAAACGATCGAACTTGAAGAGTATTCCAGTTCATTTCCCTCCGAATGAAGGGGCGACCCCACAGCGTTTTTTAAGTATAGATCTAAATTTCTTCGAATCAGTTGTCAGTCACAGATGGCTTGTTTCGCCGCTGAGCTCTACAAGGACAGATGTTCTTCAGGTCACTCGTACGAAGCATGTTCTCTCTCAGTCCTACGGGTTGTCAGTCTTGTCTGAGAAGGAAAGGAATGCATGTAGAACTCACAATAGTACAAGAGACAAATTTTGAATTAAGACGCTATTGACACGCTTGAGGTCTTTAAGGCAGAAACTTCCGCTGTAGCTTTTGTTATCGGCGTAAAGCCCAATATAGCGCTTAAGCCGCTCTGTTTGTGTCGTCGAACCTGACCAATAGTATAATTTCATCACCATATATGTCTCTTGCTCATGGCGCTTATTATCAATCGATTCTCGAGATTATTTCCGAGTGGGGCCGTAAGGTAGAGCACAAGCCGGAAATAAGTAAATATACGTGGAGATGGAAATATTTTCACAAAGACCGGATATCGTGATTTTTAATGTACTGCTTGACCTATAGGATGTCTTTACAATGCTGGTAAATGTTTTGGCCGATTTGGCGGTGAATTCATGTTGACTTCACACTAATCAGTCCCTACCCCCTGAACTGATGGCGATTCGAATGTAAATTCTTATAAGGTGATGTTTTTTTTTTGACAGTATTTCCTTGAGTTGAAACGCAAGATATACTGGAGATATGTCGACCTCGTTGATTTCGTCATTCATTGTTAAAGGAAGTGGCGTAGCAGAGAGGCTTGTTATTTTGGCTAGGTAAGGGACTTCTCTTACAATACGTTCCTTGAAAGTTTGGAAATCGTACTCCAAAAGCTCCTCCTCCCCTATGAAAAAAGCAGTGATACGCCTGGAAGAATATTAGTGACAGATGACCTTCAATCTGATAATACACACGAGAGCTTAAATCCCGCTGGCTAGCGCTTTTAAGAGCTTCAAAACAATAGAATATTTGTTTAACATGCTACTACGGACTATATATGGTAAAGTAGCGATCCTATTGGTCAGGTTTTTCGATCCTTGACCACCGGCAGTCAAAGAAATGAGTTCATTGAATTGAAATTTGTCGGAGCGGTTCTTTAGCGGATAATTCCGTTGTCTCGGTTAGCTTTTCGTCACTGCCTACTTAGCTTTTTTACCTCTTTTCTTTTCTATGGCGTCGAATTTGCTTGAGTGCTCAGTGCATCTTTCTATGTTTTGCCTCTGCCTACAATACTACACACGGTGAAAGTAAATCTAGGCCATAAATCTGCAAAGACTTGTTTTTCTTTCAGTTTTAAGTGGGTGAATAACAAATACTTAAACACATGCTTTTTGAGTTTTCAGCCAAAAGTCCAACTGAAACCTTCAAGTGTTTTAATGAAAAAAAGTAGAAGTGATGGTCTTCATGTTCCAATGTCTTCACAGAATAAGTACCGTGATCCATTGCGTCAGTAATTGACTAAACTACTCAAGGGTCTTACTTATCGACAGTAAGCGATACGTGCACAAAGCTTTGCATGATATTGGAACTAAGTCAAGCGCGAGTGTAAGATCTTAGGGCGGTATTATAAGTGTTGTTTTTCTGGTTGACTCTAAGCCAAAATATATGTATAAAGGGAAAAAAAAAACAAACCTCTTTAACATTGACCTCAGCATTGTGATGATATTCCGGTTAGATCAGTGCAGGCATTATCAGTGTTTTGTCTTTTTTTTTGTGGTTTACTCCTACACCGAAAATATATATCTAAAGGGAAAAAAACAAACCTCTTTGAAGTTGACGTCAGCATTGTGAAAGACATTACGCGTAAGTCAAGCACACGTTCGAAATCATTAGTTCTTTGCGAAAGCACTTGGACTTCTACGCTTCATTATAATTAACTAAAGCGTCTTAATGTACATTAAGTCTAACACCCCTCGAGTTACCATTAAATCATAGCTGGTGATGGGATAGTCTAAATGCCCCAATGTCTTTACAGAATAAAAAGTCGCAGTGATATGGAAAACAAATTAAATGAATAAAGGCTGATAGTTTCTAAAGAAACTGTTTGGGGCTGCGTCGGTGGGGGTAACGAAATAATTTGGATATATCAACAAAGTTGAAATGGTAAATTGGCCACCGTAACGATTACAAAAGCTGACGTTCCGAGCGTTAGCCTTTCGTCCGAGCGATATGGAAAACAGCACGGTAGTCTTCTTTATTGAAAATATGCTATACGATACTTAGGTAGGATCTTTGTTCCTTTGAAGGAATTAATGATCAAACGGAAGATATAAAGAATAAGGGGGTAAGAATACGTAAGCAGTATGAGAATAAGCGATACGTGCACAATACACTTTATGATGCTGAAGTTATTACCTGGGTATAAAAGCTATGGGCGGGAATTACAAGTGTTATAGGTCACGCAATACATTAGAAATCACGAGTTCTCGTTCTAAAAATATTTCCCCAGGCATTTAATGCATCTCAATCTTTTAAGTACATTTCTCAGTCCATCACGGAAAAATGTAAAACCAGTGGGTCCAACTGTTGGATGATCATTGGTTCCTAAATTATTACAGCTTCGCCGCTATTACATTAATTCCAAAAATGATGATGTATCTAGTAAAAGCAAAATATGTTTTTCCTAATTTTGCTACATATCATTCACAAACTTTCAAAGCTTAACTACAAAGGAATCAATTAAAGATGTATATTGAACGAAAGACCCCTGAAAACTTATTTCACATGGTATTTATTTCGAACAAACGTATTTTGGGGATGTAATTTTGTACAACTTCTTCGCTCACTTTCAATAACACTTTTGCTTTTCCCTTCCCGGAAACACGGCTTCATTTAAAGAATATGTATAAATATATATGTTCGTACGATTTATTTAGGACAAAAATTTGACACGGCTCAGGAAGAGCTGCACAAGAGTAGTATCGTCAAACAACAAACATATGAAATACATATATATGAGCTGCGGTTATGAAACGTATATGTGCACGATCCTTCGCAGTAAAGCACTATTTAAGCAATAGTGAAAATCAGACCTGAAAAAAATTCAGGCCTGTACGGGATTCGAACCACTGACCTCTGCGATACTAGTGCAGCGCTCTACCAATTGAGCTAACAAGCCAACTGGGAGCAGGCCATCAAATTAATTCGACATAAACCCGTAGATGATAAATCAAACAACAAACATATGAAATACATATATATGAGCTGCGGTTATGAAACGTATATGTGCACGATCCTTCGCAGTAAAGCACTATTTAAGCAATAGTGAAAATCAGACCTGAAAAAAATTCAGGCCTGTACGGGATTCGAACCACTGACCTCTGCGATACTAGTCAGGGGTTTGATTTTCACTATTGCTTAAATAGTGCTTTACTGCGAAGGATCATTCACATATAAGTAGTATCGTCGTATGAAATTGGAAACTTATTATTTCTATATTTTCGTAAAATACAAAAACAGTATACAGTTTGTGAGATTTGAAATTGTAGTCTCGGGATTCTAGTACTGGTTGTATTCAATTGGACAGAAACATTTTTCTGAATTAGCTTCCCTCATCCAAAGCTTCCCATATTCAAAGCTTAACGTTTTATAGCTAAGACAGGCACGAAATTTTTCCTCTCCATTTTTCAAGTGCTGTTTTGATATTGGCAACGGAAACGATGAAGCAAAGAATACCATTTGTAACTCGTTTTCCTATCCAGTGACAATGCATCTATCATGGAAAAATGCTCTTTAGAAGGCATGCTATGTTGTAATATTTCAGGTATGTTTAGTTGATATTTAATAAAATACGGTTTAATAAAGATGCTGTTTTCGGGCCAAATTGTTAACTTTATCGTTGATGTCGTAAATTTGACATGTTGGTGTTATTTTCTTTTTAATGGATCTCCATGTTACTATTGCATGAGAAAGGGGGAGGGGATGGGGGAAAGTTTACTTGCGTTTGACACGCACTGGACCTAACCCAGTAGATAAAACTCTATCCATTGTACGTTCTGTTGATACTGAACCATTAAATAGCGTTATCCGGCATTGCAAAACTGGGTCCAGGCTCTCTGGCCTCGGTCATTCAACATTGCGACATAGCGCAGGTCCTGAGGCCCGGTAAAACTTACGACTTTCTACATCCTACGAAAAACCCCTCGTGTCCTCTAGAGGCTTCTTCTCGAGCTTTCCCAAATTTTACACGGTCCGCAATACAAGGTACCTGGCTGGGATAGATTCTGGTATAGTCAGTTATGGCTGATCATCTCATGATCAGACCAAAAGCATTTTTTCTGTAATCTCCCTACTTCACCCTATCTAGACACTGCAGTGAAGGTCGTCACAACAGTCTGTCTTTCACTCTCAGATTTATTTACGTCTTTTTGACTTAAGTGTATAGTGTTGCACCCCGCGTAGACCACACAAGAGAGAAAGTAAAAAAGGAATTGACATATTCTACCTGTAACGCTCCCCCAGAAACACTCGCGCAGGCAGTTCTTACCCTTTAACTTAACGTTTCTTAGTATGACTGCCTTTGTGAGAATTTGCAATGAGAAAAAAAGTGTTCAATGTCCTGTGTTCTTAACGACTTTAATGAACACGAATACATCGAACAGTTTGTGGGGTTATTGCAACAGCACTCGGTTAAGGTCATACCCGTACGAGCCGGGGGGGCGGGGGGGGGGCTGCAGCCCCCCTCAGCTGCGGAAATTATGTAATTTTTCGGGCAAAACGCTCTTGATTCGGGCAATGACATTTGGGAGAAAACATTATAAAAATAATGCCGTTGGCGTGATTTCCAAAAGTCGTAAATAAAGTTTCTAGTTAATTACTTTTCAGGTGATTAGATGCCCGAAAGGGGTGTCTTCAGAGATTTCGTAATTTGAATAATATCGTGTAAAATATAAAGTGTATCATTTCGGTAACATCTGCTGCAGTTTGTGCCTAATTTTCGCGCCAATTTCGCGGAGAGCGGGAAAACATTTTGACGAGTTCACATGAAGGTTTAGGTTTCCTGGTTGAAGTTCGTTCGATTCGTTGTGAAGCCCGTGGACTTAAAAAGGTTCAAGAGGACGTGAAAAACTTAGGTGACTAAAGGTCAAGCGGCCGTCAAGGTCAACAAGGCGAAAGGTAAATACTACACAAATTCCATTAAGTAATTCGTTTATTCTATTCGATCGATTCTATCCGTAAATCTGAGTATTAAAGTATCACATAATACGAGCTGATGTCACCCAGCTGGTAACTACCAATCATTGGCAGCTTTCAATGATAGCAGTTTCATTAGATGGGAAAATGGTGAACGTCTCCGTTTGCATCCCGATTTCAACCCTTAACCTTTCGGGCATTGCGTGTTTTTTTCGGGCAAGGAAGACCACCCCCCTCCCCCCCCTCCCTCAAGTCCAAAGGTGCCCGTACGCGTTTGGTTAAGGTTACGGTGCACCTTCAGGGGTGTCTCGCGTGCAAGCGATGTAGTACGTCCGGTTTAAACTGTAGATATCTAAACCCCTATATCAAATTAAAGCTTATAGGGCTGGCTATCAGACTATACCAAAAATTTTGAAAAAAAAATTAATTGTCGAATTTTTCACGACTTCTAAATGCGAGCGCCCGAATCACCTTTCAAGAGCTACAAGTCAAAGGGAATTGTTCGATTGCTCTCAAATTTTGACGGAAGCTAGTTTTACATGTAAAAAACATAAACGTGTCTCTGAATTTTTTATTTCTATATACTTTTTTTCAAGAGCGATTTTTGTACGATCACTCCACATTTTTTTAATCCTATTTAAAAAATGTTAGCGTGTAAAGATGAAATAATCCGATGTAATAATTATTTATTCAAAAATGTTCTGTAACTTTTCACTGAAATTGAATATGGCAAATCGCAGACACGTTTTTTTAAGCGCTTTGGCCCCGGAAACGGAGGAACACATTAAATAAGCGAAAAACAAAATTCACTTTAACATGTAACGTTCAAAAGGTGATTCGGGCTCTCGCATTTAGAAGTCGTGAAAAAATCGACAATTAATTTGTTTTTCAAAATTTTTGGTATAGTCTGATAGCCAGTCCTATAAGCTTTAATTTGATATAGGGGTTAAGATATCTACAGTTAAACCGGACGCGCTACATCGCTTGCACGCGAGACACCCCTGAAGGTGCACGGTAACCTCAAGAGGGCATAGCTTCACAATACTCACCACACAGGTTATCGCCCATTTTGATGTACAAATATCCTTTGTCGCCGTAGCCTTCTCCCCAGGAATTTCTGACGATCCAGTACCAAATATGGCCTGAAATTGGGAAGGAAAATAGTAATCAGTGTTGAGTAGAGGAAAAGTTCCAACTCAACCCGCATCTGAATATGAAAGCTTTGAGAAATACTCCTAGTCGCTTCGTGCTACGGAAAGCGGAGCTAAGCGCCGGCCCGATGAGCCACATGGTGCCTGAGTAGGTTTTACCTTTTTTACCTCTATCAGCATGCCACTTCTCTCAAGAGATCTCGGTTGGATCCCAACTTTATTGTTGTGTTTCAGTGGACCATAAAGTCTAACTGATTTAGTTTTCGTACTTTTCTTTTTTGTCAAATATCACCAACTCTACAAGCTATGTATTGAAAACGGACAGCGCACCGTTAAAATCATATCCTATGATTTGCACCGCATGATTGATGTCTGTGTCGGTGCAGTGATGTTGTATAATCCCACCTACGAAACAAACAAAAACAACAGCGAGAAAAGGTCAAGCGAGCGGAGGAGAGACTGACTCCATTTTTAGTCTCTTGCCTAATGATGGTCTATGGGACCAGTGGCGGATCCAGGGGGTCTGGACCTCCTCCCCCCCCCCCCCAACAGACCTGACGCTTACAACTTTGAAATTGAAATTCTTACATCGACAGGATCGTACATCACTTTTTAACTGGCCGATCTTTTTAATGAATCCAAGTTTAAGCGGCCAAGAAATTATAACGTGCAACCGCGACTGGTGGGAGGGGTGTGGGGGGTGTGGGGGGTGTGGGGGAGAAGTAATTTGCCTCAAAAGACTCCAACAGTCCTTTCTGAACCAAAGTTTTGACCCCCCCCCCCAATCAAAAATTACTGGATCCGCCCCTGGGGACAGATTTTAGACAGGATACAACGGGTCTTTCTCGCATAGGGCAACTGAGAATTGAATTCCTTGAGAATCTTCAACAAACTTTCATGTCGTAAGATTCCATTACTGCTTTTTGTACAGGAAACATTGTTTAGAATTTAAAAGAACACTGGAAATGAACGTTTGTACGTTTGGAGATGTTAAGAAACGCACATTTTCTAAACAAGAGGAATTTTAACAAGATGACTCACAACAGTTGGACAATTGCTGACCGACAGTCGGCCGACTGTTGACTAAACGTCTCCGAAATTTGGTCGAAGGTTGGCCGATACGTAAAGGCCAACTGCCGGCCGATGTGGCGGTTTGATCAGACTTATTACTGTAACTTACAGTAGCCTTTCCCTAACTCTTTTTACTCAACTGTTTATGACAACAGATTAAGAAATCATCGTTTCAGAGGCCAAACCGAAGTACAACACAAAGTAAGACAATTCTCATCCCATTCAAACCTTTCTTAACTCCACGACACTTGAACTTTTTATACAGAGCACTCACCGAGATAATCGTGCCACATGGTCGCATCCACATTCACACCAAGCGGACCATGTTGACCTACAAGATCCTTCATTCTGGTGTTCTCTTTTCTTCTGGAAACAGAAGAGAAATTAATGTGAACAGGTAGACTATACAACTCGAGGGAATTAAGCTACAAAATTTTGAGAAGTTTTGTCACGACAGGAAAATTTGTCTTCAACGTTAAGAAAACCACATAATATGAGGGAAGTGAGGCAGAAATGTATAAAACTGGAATAAAACAGAACATAGATGTTTAAAAATGTAGAAGATTACTACGGATTGTTGATGGCAAAATTGAAGAATGTAGGCTTTTAAGCTCTTAAAGGTGCACAGATGGCAACAGCTATTCCGAGCCTCTGAGCCTGGGAGCCATTCCTAAGTATTAGTGCTGCGGTTTGAACTTTTCTTTAAGTCTAAGTCCTTGAGCAATATGAGTCAGCGAGAGGTCTGCAATTAGTGTCTACTGCTACTTCTACTGCTGCTACTGCTACTGCTACTGCTACTGCTACTGCTACTACTACTACTACAACTACTACTAGTTACTCCTACTGCCACTGCTACTGCCACTGCTACTGCTGCTGCTACTACTACTACTACTACTACTACTACTACTACTACTTTTACTGCTACTGCTACTGCTGCGGCTGCTGCTACTGCTACAGCTACTACTACTACTACAACTACTACTAGTTACTACTACTGCCACTGCTACTGCTACTGCTGCTGCTGCTACTGCTACTGCTACTACTACTACAACTACTACTAGTTACTACTACTGCCACTGCTACTGCTACTGCTACTACTACAACTACTACTAGTTACTACTACTGCCTCTGCTACTGCTACTGCTACTACTACAACTACCACTAGCTACTACTACTGCCACTGCTACTGCTACTGCTGCTGCTGCTACTGCTGCTGCTGCTACTGCTGCTGCTGCTACTGCTGCTGCTACTGCTACTGCTGCTGCTACTGCTACTGCTACTACTACTACAACTACTACTAGTTACTACTAATGCCACTGCTACTGCTACTGCTGCTGCTACTACTACTACTACTGCTACTGCTACTGCTACTACTACTACTACTACTACCACTGCCACTGCCACTGCCACTGCCACTGCCACTGCCACTGCTACTGCTACTGCTACTACTACTACTAATAGTTACTCCTAACAACAGGGTTCTTGCGCTTTTTCAGGAACCCAATTCAAGGACTTTCTAGGTCACTGTCAAGGACGGCGCTCAAATTCAAGGACCTTTTGCATTTAATAAGAGCTAATAGAAATAAAACGCATTGCGTGCAGGACCGGCCGAAAAACTCCAACGAGCGTGACTTCAAGCGTGACTTCAAGCGTGACTTCAAGCATGACTTCAAGCATGCACATCAGAGTGATCATGTACTAGGTAACGAAGGTTATTTTCAATGCACCAATCAGGTACAAAATAGATAAAATCACGTGTCAAACATCATAATCGGACGCGGGATTTGAAAGGAAAACTCGTTTTCGCGATTTGTGCTGGAAACTTGCACTTTCAACACCGAAAACAAACGAAAACTCCGACTTTGATTCATCTGCACTTATTTACAAGGAGTTTTCAGACATTTTCAAGCAGCTGAGACTAAATTCAAGGGTTTTCAAGTCCTTGAAAAGAAAAAATTACATTCAAGAACTTTCAAGGACTTTCATGGAGCGCAGGAACCCTGTAAAAATAATAATAATAATAATAATAATAATAATAATAAGCGCGCAAGATTGTTGTCGAGAGTAGGGGTAGACACCCATGTAGTTCGAATGCATTGTTGTATATGCCAAGAAGTAGAGGAGGGCGGGGATTGCGCTCTGTTGAAATGGAGTACAAAGCCACAAAAATCAAGGGTGCAGTCAGACTCAATGGTAATGAAGATCGTGCACTGGGAATGGTACGGGAGTTTGAAGAGCAAGCGGCGAGGATGGGGCGTAGGTCAATTTTTAAAGAAGCGGCTAAGTGCGCGGAGGAGTTGGGGCCGGAGTTGGATTTGGAACACGCACAAGGGATCAAGAAAGAGGTGCGGAGATGCCAAATTGAGAAGTTAGAGGATGAGATCAGAAACCAACGATGGCAAGGGCGTCTAGTGACTACTAGGCTGGAGGATGAGAGTTTGAGTGCCGATGGGTGTTTCTGGTGGCTCACAGAGTGGAAGAACTGCCCATCACACACAATTGCTGGACTCGTCGAGCTATACGAGCAGCTATTGCCAACGCGAGTATACACGAGTCAGAAGACCCACACAAGCGGAGAAGGCGAGGTGAGGTGCAGATTATGCGGCAAGGCTCCAGAGAGTGTGGCACATATCTTGTCAGAATGCAGTGCGCTGGCCCAGAGCAAGTATCTCTCTAGACACGACGCAGCACTGAAGGTACTGTTTTACGAACTATCGTATGATGAGGGATTTATAGACGAGATACCACCCTGGTACTCACCCGACAAGCCGAAGCCCGTGTATGAGTCAGAGAATGTTAAAGCTTATTGGAATGTCCCTATATATGCTGATCAACAAGAGGTCAGATGCAATAGGGTGGATGCACGCATTGTAAATCATATGTGCAAGAGAGTTGTGACGCTGGAAGTGAGCTGCCCGTGGGTTAACAATCGGACAAGAAAGGACGAAGAGAAGACACTGAAGTACGGACCCCTTCGCTGGGAACTAAGGCAGCAGTTCCCAGGCTACGAGGTGAAGCAATATAACATCATTATGGATGCCCTCGGGGGGTGGTCACGGGAGCTGGATGTCATGATGCGCGAGCTGGTGGGACGCAGAAGCACAGACGTACTGCGAAAGATGCAGAGAGCAGTGCTCTCGGGCACGCTGAATATTGCCCGGACTTTCAAGGTGGCAGTTTGAATTCCTGTTAGAAGGAGGACCGTAGACACAACGGAAAAGCTTTTTAGGATCAGTTAATGTACATTTATTTTTTACTCCATGGCGCACAGGTTACGGTTTTCGCCCTGTGCTGCCTGATTAGAATGTAGCATTCAGTTGATTTCTCTGCGACATAATAATAGTAATAGTAATAGTAATAATTTCTAACAGGCCAACTGGGAGCAGGTCATCAAATTAGTCCGAGATAAACCCGTAAGATGATAAATCAAACAAAACGAACTGAATATATGAAGTGCAGTTATAGAAACATATTTGTGCACGATCCACGCAGTAAAGAGCACTATTTAAGCAATAGTGAAATCAGACCTGAAAAAATTCAGGCCTGTACGGGATTCGAACCACTGACCTCTGCGATACTAATGCAGCGCTCTACCAATTGATGACCTGTTCCCAGTTGGCTTGTTAGCTCAATTGGTAGAGCGCTGCACTAGTATCGCAGAGGTCAGTGGTTCGAATCCCGTACAGGCTTGAATATTTCAGGTCTGATTTTCACTATTGCTTAAATAGTGCTCTTTACTGCGAGGATCGTGCACAAATACGTTTGTATAACCGCAGTTCAGAGATATGAGTTTCATATATTCGTTGTGTTTAATAATAATAATAATAATAATAATAATAACAATAACAACATACTGAGAAGCTCGGGTTCTGCTTTAGATCCAAAATATTGGATCTGATTTTCAAAGTGCAAGACATTTGTTGAAAAAAAAAATTAAGGTTGCACACAATATACACCAGTATACTTACATCTGCACCTTACACCCGCATCTTATCCTCACTCCCTTTTCAGTCCTACATAAAATGAGCATCAAGAGATACTAATTACAAATTGAGTTTTGATGTCTGAACATCTTGATGCTTGACACATTATCTAGGATGAAATACTATGCCGGAGACCATTTTCTTAAAGAAATTTCCATTAATTTCATGATTTTATCACTTGAAACACTTCTCCTTGATCAACCAAAAATAGACAAGCAACCAATATATATCAATCAAGCTTAAGTTTTGGATGATTATTTTTTTCAATATGGCACCTAAACACATTTAAGGCCTGAGGGATACATCATGAGTGGAAAATTTTGTTACCAGCCGACACTGACAGGACCTGATGGACAATTGGACACAAGCCTAGTGAGACTCGATTTTCTCCCTTTTGCTCATGATTGGAGACTTAAGTCCATAAGTATTTAAAAAGAGTTTTCTGCAACAACAGTACTTACAAAAGATTGCGTTTACAAGTTGTTTCTTTATCCACATAAGGGAATTCTTTAGCTGGAGCAAGTGTGTAATTCTGAAAGGAAAGATAATAGTTAAATAGCATAAAACATGTAGGTAACAGTATATACATATAGCTTTCAGATCTGAAATCAGATTTCACACTAACCCTGGGTTATCAAAGTCAAAGTCAAATTCTTTAAGCACTCTAAACAACTAACGTGTCTAGTTACAATGATAAGGTCGAGATCGGATATCAGCATTATCAGGCGCCTCTGGCAGCCGCTTCAGTCCATGTAACGATCTCACCTTCCTGCCCATCCCACCCGAGGGGAGGACATCCACCACACAGTAATCTCGTGCGTGGGAAATTAGCGTCTCCTACCCCTAACCCTGCAGGAGACAGGGCCTAAGGTTTATTCGTCCTTATCTGAGAAGACTAGAATATCTATCCATTCCTTGAAGTTATAAAAAGGTAGTGAATTCTCCTCAGTTATTTTAAGACCATGAGTATTGGTCCAGCCAGGGCTTGAACCCTTGACCTCCTGCACAACACAATCCGGCGCTCTAACCAATTGAGCTAACTGGGAGGCAGGTTATCTAATAACCCAGCTTTGGACATTGCAGCCCGCAGTGCTAACCAAATAGTCAGCTTACTGCATTTCCCAAATTAGGGTTTACTTTTACTTTTGAGAGTGATTGGCATCTTACGTCTCCTTACTGTATCACTATTGAATCAAGAATTATGTTCGTGAGAATATAGCAAATGATCACTAACTAAATTGTCAAACAAATTCACCTTGTAAATATCATAGCAAATGTATAGAGATTGGTATGGAGAATATGCAAATTACTAATGTTAGGGTTAAAGTCCTAATTGTTACCATTTACCTCTGTTTGTAACCAATTAAGGGCTAGAAAGGTACTGCCACCTGAACATCCTTTTGACCGAGAACATGAAATCAGTTCCTGGACACTAAGGTCTGTTGTACTCTGGTGATTATAATGAATGGCCCACTGGCTTTCTACACATTCAGTTGCAGTGAAGGCCCTGAAGTGAAGGCCTAGTAGTAGGAGTAGTAGTAGTAGTAGTAGTAGTAGCAGTAGCAGTAGCAGTAGCAGTAGCAGTAGCAGTAGCAGTAGCAGTAGCAGTAGCTGTAGCAGTAGCAGTAGTAGTAGTAGTAGTAGTAGTAGTAGAAGAAGCAGCAGTAGCAGTGGCAGTAGCAGTAGCAGTAGTAGCAGCAGTAGCAGTAGCAGTAGCAGTAGCAGTGGCAGTAGTAGTAACTAGTAGTAGTAGTAGTAGACCCCAATTGCAGACCTCTCGCTGACTCGTATTGCAGGGTTAGGGGTAGGAGATGTTAATTTCCCCCACACAAGATTACTGCGTGATGGATGTCCTCCCCTGGGGTGGGATGGGTGGGTTGGGCGGGTTTACTGGGCCACAAGTTCATTAGCCTCTAGCTATTACGTGTTACCCTCTACAAATAAAGCCAGCCAGCCAGCCTAACAATTTGCACACATATATTTTCAGCATTGTGGTTTTATAAAGACAATGAAAGCCCTACACTACCTACGTATAATTGTACACTGAAAATATGCCTCAACTCAATTGATCTTCAATTTTGTTGTTTATCCTTTAAATCATAAAATTGGCTTTCTATTGGAGATGGATGTTTTCCTATGTGTCTCTGCAATCGAGATTGCGTTACCAGTGACAGTGCTGAATAACTTATGCACACACGCTAGGTTTTGGTGGATTGCATGTGGACACTAAATAAGAGCACACAGAAAGCTCCTCTTCGATAATAAATCCAGTTAGATTTCCCGTGTTACTGTAACATCACAAAGTGTAGAAATGTGACAAAAAAAGCGAAGAAAAAATGTGATGTCTTAACAAATGGTTCTACAAAATGGGGTGTAATCCAGCTGTCAAGGAAACTCTCCTGACAAGTCCAAGCTCCAGAAAATAAAATTTCCCTGGTAGAATCAGTGACATCTAATGAGTTCTACGTTTTGCCGACGGATAATATCTGCAAGCAACAGTAGCCACCCTAGTTCCACTTCAAAGGTTTCGTAAGTTTTTACGCAAGAAGTGATTGGTAGCGGCCAGGACAAATTGGAAAACAAACCTTGGGGAGTCGCAAGAAATATCTAGTTGCGAATTCCGGTGTCGGTGATTAACTCCTTTGTTCGGGAGCAGATAAAATCGATGTTAGCGCTTTCCCATATGGCAAGCACAGCAGTGTTTTTGCTCGATTGATCGAATATGAGCTTTCTGTGGGTTCTTAATTTAATGTCCACGGTCGTAATTCGACTTTGTAGACATTTTTACAGAATGGTTTGGTAGGGGTCTTAGTTTTCAAAATTACGAAAAGACCCCAAAATTTACCATTAAATTTGACCTAAAACTCAGTGGAAAGGATGGGACAGGAGATAATTTGACAGATTAGACCTGTTTTGGTTACAATTTGACTTTATATTTCAACGGATTCGATTTTTAGGGGGTCTTAGTCTTTGTAATCTCGAAAAGTGGGGATTCCTAGGCGTGGGAAATTCTTTAAGTCCCATGTTTTAAAAAGACACTTCAGACATTTTTAATTCCATGTGCTCACTTGGACGACGCGCACCTGTCCATCCTGACCTGGGAACACCTCTTTCACTCGACCCAGATGCCACTGACCGCGTGGAGCATTCTGATCAACAACAAGCACTACATCCCCAACCTTCAGGTTTTCTTTGGCCTCTCTCCATTTCTTTCGCGTGTTAAGTGTTGAGAGATACTCTTCTCTCCAGCGCTTCCAGAACAATCTCACCAGGTTCTGAATCAGTCTCCAAAGGTGCCTGGGATTAAACGCGATGTCATCGGCAACTTGAGGTGCTAGTTGTCCTCCTAGCTGCCCAACTAGGAAGTGGTTAGGTGTCAACACTGGCTCGTCTCGTGGGTCAGCTCCTTCATACGTCAATGGTCTCGAGTTCATCAATGCTTCTACTTCCTTGATAGCAGTGTGCAGCTCGTCATCGGTTAGCCCAGCATTTCCAACTATTGCTTTCAGAGTTTTCTTAGCTACCTTAACCAGCGACTCAAACACCCCTCCAAAGTGCAACCCCAATGGAGGATTCCAATTCCATTTGAACCCGTCATTGCCAACATTACCCGCGATCTTTCCCTGGTCCATTGCTTGAACAAGTTCTCTGAGCTCTCTCTCTGCTCCTACAAAGTTTGTCCCATTGTCACTTGTAATTTCTTCCGGTCTTCCCCTGGTGGCTACCATTCGGCTGAACGCATTCAGGAAATCTGTGGTGCTCAATGAACATGCCATTTCTAGATGCACCGCTCTGGTTGCAGAGCACATAAACAGGCACAAATACCTTTTAGCAGAAACTCTTCGAGTAATCTTGGTCGTGAAGGGGCCAGAAGTTTATACGCCCGATAACTAGGCTGTGCCCGTTGAATGTCGCTGGCCAGTCAGAGTACAAGCCCTAGAGAAAAGAGCTGAGGACCCGGAGCTGCTCTTTGGGGGGGGGGGGGGAGGATGGACACGCGATTTCTTATTTGTTTGCTGTTTTGTAAGCGCCAGGCGCCACCCCGTGTGGGGGACTGGAACTAGATTAAAGTTGTGAGCACATGGAATTAATTTGTCGGGAGTGTGTTTTTTAAAACCAGGATTTAAAGAATTTCCCACGCCTAGGAATCTCCAAAAAGTAAGACGGGTCTTAGGTCTTAGGTGTTCGTTTATGAGGGTTTTAGTTTTTGTAACACCCCATGTTAAACAGACAATTGCACTTTACCCTTAAGCTATATTCATAAGCATTTCTCAAGATTCTAATGAATTTAATTTGTTTTAACCCTATAATTTCTGAAGCTGTCTACCATATGATTATGATTAAGAAGGGTGTAATGAAGTTTATGAGTTGATAATTTTATGCGAAAATAATAACAATTGTAGCTGCACCTTTCCTTGATTCTTTACAGCTGACACCTTCCATCTTTTCTCCTGAAAAAAAAATGATCATTATAATTATCATTAAAAAAATGTCAAACAAACTTATCAATTTTATAATTTAAAGAAAAAGAGAAAGTATCTTTTCTGGCACGTAAGTGGTAACTTAAACACACTGTACTTAGTCATACGAGATAAAAATTTATCCTGGCAGTGGATAGTAAATTATCCAGTCTTCAAACAACTGGAACTTGTTAAATAGTTTTGGATATACATCATTTTTAATGTTGTTAATCTGCAAATTAATGCACATACATGCATTTCCTCTAGATGACTTTGTGACTTTGCAAAATTCAAATCAAATTATCCACTTAATTCTCTTTCCTTTTCTACCTATGAGATGTGTATTCTGCTTACTTACCAGTCACGATTAGGTGGTGTATTAGAAGAATTCAGCTCTAGTGTACAACAGCCAAAAGGTGTCATGGCATCATTAGCAAAAAGGACATGTTCTTCCTGTATCCCTCTTTTAAGAATCCTACAAATTAAAAGTAATAAATAATAGAAAGTTATAATTATCTCTTTTGTTCTCTTGACAACAAATTTATGCACCAACACAGCAACAAGCCCAGTTGTGGAGGAATGAAGGGATACCCATTTAAGATCAATGACATTTTTTTCATTTTCCTCTTTTAAAGGCATTATATTTAAGTCTTTCTGGTAGAGATCTCAACTCTCACAAATATATTTTACCATAAAATGATAAAAATTATCTAGGGACACCAGTCAAAATAGTTGGAAGGCTGTCAGTGCTGGACTAAGCTAGCATCCCATTAAACAAATTACAAACAGTTGAGTTAATTACTTCGTGCAACAGAAAGTTGAATATGGCCCAGGGTTATCAACTCTGAAGTTTAATTTAGGTGAGGAAGATGCTGAACTAATTACAATGCCTCTCTTTACTGGGGAGATTTCATGGGTAATTTACTCAACTTTTCAGGGAGCAAACAGGTTGCCCAGCATGAAGTGGTCAATGCCATACAGTCATCCAGGAAGAAAAGAAATTGATACATATATCTTGTTAGAAGTTTGTTGTGTAATATTGCAGAGTATTTTTACGAGTTGTGCCATATTTTGACAAGCCAGTAGGAACCGTTTACAAGATACGTTTCCTTTCCAAATGAGTTTAAGATCTCTTATCTGGTGATCGACATCTTCAGTCAGGTCTAAACAATTGAAAAAGGTGAGGAGAGGGCTCTGAAAGACACAATCGAGAGTACAGAGAAATCCAAAAGTACTTTAGCCCTTTTCAAATCAACAGCACTGCGAGCAACAGTGGTAACTTCCAGTTTTGGCATGCACAGTTGACAAGAGCGAGCAGGTGGCGTTTCGTTTTGAACCACAACGTTTACGACCAAGTTCGTGAAGAAGTCAGTCAAAAAACATGGTGACAGAGTCATGCGGTTCCTTTCGAATCTCAACCTACGAGTGGTCTCGGTGGATATGAAGAGCTGAACTTTTATTGTCTACGCTTCCTAAAGACATAATTTGAAAATTAATAGTGATTGAGACTTTATCTCCAGTGGCTAAACAATCCTAAACAATTGATTTATTGTCCCTTGCTGCAAAAAAAAAAAATTATTGTTTGTAATTAAGACAAAACTGAAAAGTCCGTTTTTTTGTTGAAGACTGCTTATTTACAATCAGGGTATATACCTGAAAACTGCTGATTAGAAACTTTGAATTCCCTTTAATAAAGTTACCGGTCACAAATTGTTTGACATCGTAGGTAGGCTAGTTTATTTTACACCAAAGAGTCGAAGGAGACAACTGAAAAAATCAAAGTCGAGGTATAATTATGATGCTTAAGCTAGCCATGTTTTTCTGTGAACACTTGGGTTTGGTTCTCTATGCATCTTGAATTGATTCCTTTATATTAAAGCTTTGAAAGTTTTTGAAGCATACATAGCAAAATTATCAAAAAAACATATTTTGGTTTTCGATGTACCTTTAAATTCTGGAATAACTAATGATAGCGGTGCATTCGCAATAATTTAGGAACCAATGATTATCCAACTTGACTGAGCCCACTGATAAGATATTTTTGCATGATAGACTGAGAAACGTACCTAAAAGATAACTCGATGAGTTTTAGAATCAATATATGCATTAAATTGCCCGGGGAAATAATTTTTACAAAGAGAACTCGTTATTTCTAATGTATTGCTTGACCTGTACAGGATGTCTTTACAATACGGGTATCAACAGGAAAGGACTTTGATTTTACCGCGTAAACCAGGAAAACAACATAAGGAAAGAATAAGAAAGATGGTAAGTTTTGAGCTTGGTAAAGAAATATAGAAAGATGTCTTTCTTCTGAATAACGAGCGTGAGATAAAGAAAAAATTCTGAGTCTCCATGAGGAATCGAAACTGACAGACCATCGGATTCCGCGTTCCGATGTTCTACCGACTGAGCCACTGAGACTCTCTGGTGAGCACACAGGCAGCCCAAGCTCACTACTACAAAAGCGGACGTGACTCTTACAGTGTTGCACAACGTTTTATATTTATAAAGGTTTGTATGGGATGTCATCGGTTTGCCTTAAGGCGGGGGTAAACCTAAAAAAATGCCCATTTTTCAACCATTTTTCATGGCTAGGATTTAATTGAAAGCTTAGGAAAACTATATATCTCTGGAAAGCTTATGACTTCAAGATCATGAAAAAAATATTTTACACTCCACATGTCAATTGTAATACATACCACTCGTTTTATTGTGCCACCTGCTGGGTTCTACCAAGGGTTACTTAAGAAATGATAACTCCTGGAATTAATGAAAAAATTTTTTTTAGTTTCAATTCAAAGAATACATTTTGCTTATTGTTAAAAGTAGATGGATTTTTGATATGTTGAAACATTTCAAATGGTGATCGATTAAATTTGACATAGGAAATCTAAGTAGTGTTTCACTTCATAACTTTGAGTACATAAATCATGTGGAAAATTGCTCTGCTCATAACACAAAACTTATCAAGAGGAACAAATGCTGAACATTTCAGATCATTCGGATAAATTGTTCTCAAGATATCTTTTCTTGGAGACAAAATTATTGCGTAGTGAGAAAATAGCAATCACACTTAGTTTTTTAAGTTATGCAACCACTCTAGTGGCCCAAGTGTCTATATTTTGTCTGCAGGAGTGTCTAAAAGTAATTTAAATGACTCCTGGTTCATATATTACTCCTTCTGCTTCTTGAAGGGCTTCCGACTGATGAGTCCTCAGAAGTTGCTCCCCTTGATGCTCTCTCTTTTCCTTCTATGTAGCCTGTAAATCAGACTTCATCAATCGTTTACTGTCTTTTGCATTTGCTGCCTCTCTGGTGCATACACCACCAAGGATAGATAGCCTCTCCATAATTTTTAGCCTACTACTGTCTTTCATGCTACCGCATGGAAGACAACTCAGTCGTTAATGTCATATCATTTCCCTCACTAGGTCACACTACTGGATGTTGGAAGTGGACTGGATTCCTCAGAGGAATTGCACTGAAGGGAAAACTGTGACATCAGCCCTGCTCTAGCACTTTTATCCTCCTTAAGAGTTAAGTTTCCTAGAAAGACATTTATCAAGTAAAAATTTTAAGATAAATCAGGCAATTTTATCATAAATAGAGTAAAGACCTCAAGTCAGAAATATACATTCTGTGATTTTTCACCCCATAATTTTTTGTTTACAGTGTATATGCACAAAACCTAAAAATCTTTCTTGTACCTGATCCAAGATTTAATAGATAAATCAGTGAAATTCAGTAGGGAAAAACTGGAACCAAGTGCCGATATGGTATGGGAAATAAGTCATAATCGAGGACAGAGAATGACGTAGACTTGAAAAACAAATTTCTCACCTATCCACAGGCAACCCAAGTTCACTACTAAAAATCGGACGTGACTCTTACCGTGTTGCGCAACGTTTTATATTTATAAAGGTTTGTATGGGATGTTATCGGTTTGCCTTAAAAGAGCGAAAAAGATGTCTTGTTTTGAAATGAAATGGACTTACCTTATTGCCTTGTCGTTTTCTTTGTTGATTCCTAGCGTCTCAGGCCATTTTGAAGCGTTTTCGGCGAGTTAGCGCTATGTTGGTGTTCAACTGCTAGCGCTAACTCGCCGAAAACGCTTCAAAATGGCCCGAGACGCTAGGAATCAGCAAAGAAAACAACAAGGCAATAAGGTAAGTTTATTTAACTTCAAAACAAGACATTTTATTCTCTCTTTTAAGGCAAACCGATAACTTCCCACACAAACCTTTATAAATATTAAACGTCGCGCAACACGGTACGAGTCACGTCCGCTTTTCTAGTAGTGAGCTTGGGCTACCTGTGACCTATCTCACACACGTGCGCGTTTGAGACCGCCGTGGATAATTTTTTCACGTCTGTTTATATCCCTCGCTTTCCTTGGTATCAGAGCTGTCTGAAAGAAGCTCATCGGCATATTTCATTCTCTCTCTGGAGGAACCAACAGTTTCTTCAGAGTCCGAGTTGCAAAGTTTTTCCAATTATTGGAAAGCTGATTTTCATCCAGGGAAGTGCTGGGAGTTGAGTGGGCGATTTCGTTCTTCAAACTCATCTTCCTGTTTTCGTCTTCCAGAAAAATGTCTTTCTTTTCTTCCAGTAGACAGCTCTACTTCTCTCTTCAGCCATTTTCGATAACTTTTCCTTTGATTTACTGCTCTATGTACGTTGAATATAACATTCGACTGAAACCCGGACTAAAACTGCCTCTAATTCTATCCCATAATCGTTTTGTTCCAAAAAACTCTTCAAATAAGACTAAATGAACTGTATCTCGTTAGCTCCTGCCCGCTTGGCTTGGTTGCCAGAACACCAAGGCATAAACAACTGATAAATGTTAAAAAAATGCTATTCTCGTTACCATGGTAACCAAGCCATTAGCCATCAGAATACATTTATTTTGAGCCTTAACATAGACATTCCTTGTTATAAGTTTACGATATTACGACTCTTCAATATTCTCCCATACATTTCTTTATATTCGAACAAACGACCAGACACGCCGCTCCTGTGGGCTCCCTGTGGACTAACTGCTAACTTCCTTTAGCAGTTAGTTAACTCGCCGAAAACGCTTCAAGATGGCCTGAGACGTTGGTAATCAACAAAGAAAACAACAAGGCAATAACGTAAGTCCATTTTATTTCAAAACAAGACATTTTTTTCTCTCTTTTAAGGCAAACCGATAACATCCCATACAAACCTTCATAAATAAAAAACGTTGCGCAACACTTTAAGTCACATCCGCTTTCAGTGGTGGTGAGCTTCGGCTGCCTGTGTTATAAGTGGCAGTCAACGATGAACTCAACTTATTCGATCTTAACAACAAGTTTCTCATTTCCTTTGATGTTGAAAGTCTTTTTACCAATATTCCGTTAAATGAAACTATCGATATTGCTGTTGATCTTATTTTCAAGCATGACCCTAAGTTTTCGATCAAAAAATCTGACCTCAAGAAGCTGTTTTCATTCGCTACAGCTGAGACTCATTTTCTTTTTAATGGGAAATTTTATGATCAAGTTGATGGGGTAGCGATGGGTTCTCCGTTAGCACCCATCCTAGCTAATCTTTTTCTTGGTTTCCACGAGGAAACATGGCTAAATAATTTTAACCATTCGACTCGCCTTCTACTTTATAGGCGTTATGTTGACGACACCTTCTGTGTCTTCCACAATGAACAGGATGTTATGTCATTTTTTGATTACATTAATTCACGGCACGTACCCCAACATAAAATTCACTTTGGGAAAAGAGAATGATGGTAAACTCTCCTTTCTTGACATATTTATCGACAACTCTACGAATTATTGTGTTTTTTCAGTTTTTCATAAAAAAAGCCTACACTGGTCTCCTAACAAATTTCTTTAGTTTTATTCCATCATGCTACAAAATTGGCCTTATCCGAACTCTTATTGACCGTATCTGCAAAATCAACAACACCTCTTCCGGCCTTCAAAACGATCTTAAGAAACTTTCCGACACTTTAAAACGTAATTCTTTTCCTTCGCATATTATTGAAAGAACTTTCAAGCGGTATCTTGACGGGTCCTCCTCTCAAAATAACCGGAACATTGATGACAATAATACACGTTACTTTAAACTCCCTTTTGTCGGCTATTATTCTAAAATAGCGAACCTAAAACTCCGAGAACTCACTAAGCGCTTTTGTAAATCGGACCTAAATATCAAACTAGTTTTCACTTCTTTTAAAATTAAAAACATGTTCGGTGTTAAAGATCGTACTCCTGATGCTCTAAAATCCATGGTAGTTTATCAGTTTTCTTGTGCGGGATGTAATTCCCGTTAAATTGGCGAAACTAGTCGCCACTTCTCTACTAGGATAAAGGAGCACACGGAAAGCGATAAAAACTCGCATATTTTTAAGCATTTCAACACATCTCCTTCTTGTAAGAACAAGTACTCCCTTTCTTGCTTTAGAATTCTGGATTCTGCTAACAGCTCAATTGATTTAAAACTCAAAGAAGCTTTTTATATAAATAAGATCAAACCTGAACTTAACAAACAATTACAGCATTATAACACTTTTCTAGCGTTTTATTTCACACCTTTGATGTTTGATGTCACGTTGTAATTAGTACCCGCTTTTGTATGACATCATACAGCTCACAACACCAACCTATCCATTATGCACTCTACCAACCCGAACCTCGAAGAGCAAGTCAATCAATTGGCAACGAGACCGACACCACCCCGTCGTGGAAATTGTAGTTGGTGCGGAGGCCTTAGACATCCCCGCAAGGACTGTCCAGCGACCAAACCAGGCACCTACTGCACCAACTGCTATATGACTGAGAACCACCTTGCCAAGGTCTGCAGATCCCCCAAAGACAAATTCAAGTTGGATTTTGAAAAGAAACAAAGAAAACAAACCAAGCGCCCTCCCCCTCGGCGCTCAGACACTGCTCATCACTTCTCTCAAGGGAACGATGCAACTGCAACGTATTTTGAAGATGATGATGATGATGACTACGTGGTCCACTCTTTCTCAGCTTTTTCTCTTTGTGACGACAAGGAGGATGACAAATACTTCACCTGGCTCCCAGTCTCCGTTAGCCCTGACAAGAACATAAAAGTGCTAATGCAAGTGGACTCTGCCGCATCCTGTACCACCTTGCCGTCATCAGTCTTCAGGAAGTTATCGGCGACTGCCCCGCTACGCCCCTCGCATGTGAAGATATTTCCTTACTCTGGAGAACCTATTCGCCCATTGGGCAAAGTAAGTCTAGCTTGCGAGGGCGTCTCCCACTTTGAAACTCTAGAATTTCAAGTAATAGACTCAGCATACATCCCAGGCAAACCCGCTCTCATAAGTGGTAGAGACAGCAAGCGTCTCGGCCTACTGAGATTTCACAAATACAGAGTGTTCTCCTCACCAACGTCAGACGTCAAACTACCCCGCATCCATCTGGCCTCTTCAGATCAGACAACACCTCTCCAGTCAGCGGCCACAACCGACTTGCAACCAGGCCACCTCCAGCAGACCCAATTGGTTACATTATACAAGGATAGCTTTGAGGGTCTGGGAAATGTGGGTCAGACAGTCCATCTGACCTTGGATCCTAAAGTCATGCCCTGCCATGCAGGCATCCATCGAGTACCGGTGGCGAAACTCGAAAAAGTAAAAGCAACACTTGACGACATGGTGAAATGTGGAAAACTCAAGAAGGTGGACCAACCCACAAACTCGTGTACTAACATGACGGTTAGAGAAAAGACCCGCCCCAATGGCACCACCAAAATAAGCTTATGCTTAGATCCCAGCCAAACGCTGAATAAAGCCATCATAATTCCGCGCTACCAGATTCCTACTGTACAGGAAATACTCCCACGCTTGTCAAGGAAGAAGCATAAGACGTTCTCCATATTCGATGCCCTCGATGGCTTCACTCAAGTTACGCTCACAGATGAGTCCAGTTTGCTCACCACCATGCACACCCCCTGGGGTCGATACTGCTGGCTCCGCCTCCCTTATGGCGTTAGTTGTACTCCAGAGGAATTCCAGTTGCGAATGCATGAGGCCCTTGAGGGTCTACAAGATGTGTATTGCATAGCTGATGATATCCTCGTCGTGGGCCAAGGTGACACAGTCGAGGAAGCAAACAGAAATCATGATCTCAATGTCCTTGCCCTAATGAAGCGCGCTCGGGACAAGAACCTGAAGTTCAACCCACAAAAAATTCAGTTTAAACTATCAAAGATCGCCTTTATGGGCCATGTGATATCCAACCTGGGAGTGACACCAGACCCCAACAAAGTCAAGGCCATTTCTGCTATGCCAGCCCCTACAGATAAGCAGGGAGTGATGCGATTTTGTGGCATGGTGAACTAATTGAACACTTTTTGCCCTAACTTGTCTCAAGTGATCAAGCCCCTGTTTGACCTTACAAAGCAGGATCGTGATTTCATCTTGTCAGACATACACCAGGAACGATTTGCCCAAGCAAAGCATCTCATGCCTCGCTTACTTTGCCAAAAACAAGCCAGTCACCCTCCAGGTGGATGCCTCACAAGGAGGGCTTGGGGGAGCCCTCCTCCAGCCCAATGACTCCGGAGATCTTCAACCAGTCGCTTACACATCTTGCACCCTCCGCCCCAATGAAGAACTCTGGGCTCAAATTGAAAAAGAATGCCTTGCTATAGTGTCGGCCTGTGACAAGTGGGACCTCTGGAGTTACGGCCGCGAGGTGAACGTCCACAGAGACCACCAGCCCTTAGAAACAATATTCAAGAAGCCTTTGCACTCAGCACCTCGCCGCCTGCAGAAAATGCTGATGCGGCTACAGCGGTACAAAATCAGAGTCACATACAAGAAAGGCACGTCACTCATGCTGGCGAACACTCTCTCGAGCCCCTCTCCCCACCATCAACGACTCAAAACAAACCAATTTTGAGATTTTCAGTCTTGACATCGACAGCGACATCAAAAACCCTAGGGTCACTTCCGAGACTCTGAAGGAAATCATAGCTGCAACTGAGAGTGACCCCACTCTCTGTCACTTGATCAGGGTCATAACCACAGGCTGGCCTTCAAGAAAATCGGAACTTCCCCAAAGTTTACACCCCTGTTGGAACTTCAGGGAAGAACTAACCCATCAAGATGGGGTAATCTAAAAAGGAACGCAAGTACTTATCCCGCTGGCAAAAAGAAACGTGATCCTGCAAAAGGCTCACGCTGCCCACTTTGGAGCTGAATCAAACATCCGTCTCTGTAAGGACACTGTCTTCTGGCCAGGCATGAAGTCTGATATCCGCGAAATGCCGTTCATGTGGGAAATGCGCACAGTTTCCATTACAGAATGCCAAGGAACCCATGAAGTCCCAGCCTATTCCAGAGTACCCTTGGCAGTTTATTAGTCGAGATATTTGTGCGTTTGAGTCGAGCACCTACCTCGCCACAACCGATCATTATTCAGACTTCATCGAGGTTGATGAACTGGAAGACATCTTATCTGCCACTATTGTGGCCAAAACTGAAGCGTATTTTGCTCGACATGGTGTTCCAGAAACGATTTTAACTGATAATGGACCGCAATTTATTGCATCCGATTTTGAGCAGCTCTGCCACAGATACCAGACAAACCATGTCACAAGCTCACCGTACTGGCCCAAGGGAAATGGAAAATTAGAGGCATCAGTAAAAATCGTCAAACGCATCTTGAAAAAGTCTGGGAAAACCGGCCTGCATGAGGCCCATCTCTTGAGCCCAGCAGAAAGGAGTACGGGACGCCGCACCCGCGGACTCCTTCCTATATCCACGGAGCTCTTACTACCCAGCGACCACACTACTGACATAGTCCAGGGAGCTATCGCGGCTAAGCGAGCTAGGGCTAAACAACACTGTGACAAGGTCGTGGTTGGATAAGCTACCTCCTAGTCCTGTGCCGGCAACAGAACCCCCACCGTGCCAGCCACCCACCCCACACTTTGCTCAACCTGTTCACCCACCACCCCCTTCATCCATAATGCAACCATCTGCCTCAAGTGCCATGCCAGTGCAGACTGCTGAAGTGGAAGCACCCGACCAGCCTATTCCAATACCATTAGTACCTAACAACGACAAACCAAGCTTATGCCATCGCCCAAGCCCCGTCGCCGAACAGAGCCAAACAAACAAACCTGTAACAAAAACTCGTTCGGGCCGTGTGTGCAAACCCCCTACCCGTTTGAACTTATGACTACCTCCCCGTTTAATCATCAATGACACTACATTGATCGATGATAGGCACACAAATTGCTGTTGGAGATTCATTTTATTATTGTTCAGTTTAATATTTTTTTCTTTCTTCTATTTATTTTTTTTCCACCCTTCGTTGTTTGATGGGCGTAGAGGCATCCTCCATTGGGGGCATTGTAATCCACCTTTGCTGTGGCGGGAGACTTTCCATTTTGCTGACCCGTCACTAAATGTTTTGTTCAGTTTGTAGTTTCTAAAAAAAAAAAGGAAGGGAGATGTTAAGGTGCGCGATGCACTCTCGGCTTCCCAACAAAGACACAATCATGTGTTCTCATCCAGTATGGCGTCCTGTGCTGCATTATAACTGAAGAAGGACGTGCTCCACTCCACCTTGCTTTCTCAATTGGCAGCAAACAAGAAGTACAACCGCTACACTAACCCTAGCGATTGGTATGCGTTTTACAGGAAAGTAGCGTCTCAAGTCGGGTGGGTTACGCAAAGTTTCAAACCGTTTCAAAGATACTTTTCCTTTCCAAATGAGTTTAAGCTAGATCTCTGATGTTGTGATCGACATCTTCAGCGAGGTCTTAAAAGTTAAAAAGGTCGAGAAGAGGGCTTTGAAAGACACAATTGGGAGTGTAGAGAAATCCAAAAGTACTTCCGCCCTTATCGAATCCAACAGCATTGAGAGCAACCGTGGTAACTTCCATATTTCGGCATGCACAGTTGACAAGAACGAGCAGGGTGGTGTTACCCTCACAAGTTGCTACTTTAAGTTCAGAGAAAAAGAAGAGGACTATTTCTTCACGGAGAGAAAAGGCAGGAAATAGCATTGCAGATGTTTATAAGTCTTTGTTTTGAAGCACGCTCGCGAAGAATTAAGTGATTGAGACTTTACCTTTAATGGCTTAACATTTACGTTATTCTTGTTCCCCTTTGATAAAAAAAAAATTGTTTATAATTAAGAAAGAACTGAATAGTTCGTTTCTTTCGTTGAAGACTGCTTATTTGTAATCAGGGTGTATACCTGAAAATTCCTCATTAGAAACTTTTGATTCCCTTTAATAAAGCAACTGTCAGCACGGTTTGTTATCGTAGGTATGTTAGTTTATTTGACACCAAACCGTCGAAGGATACAATTGAAAAAGGCGAGGTGTAATCATAATGTCTAAGCGTAGGCCATGTTTTTCTGGGAACACTTGTCTTTGGTTCACTATACATCTTTAATTGACTCCTTTATAGTTAAGCTTTGAAAGTTTTGTGCATGATACGTAGCAAAATTAGAAAAAACTTTTTGCTTTAGATACATCATTTTTGGAATTAATGTAATAGCGGCGAAGCTGCAATAACTTAGGAACCAATGATTATCCAACTTGAACCCACTAGTATGATATTTTTCCATGATAGACTAAGAAATGCACTTGAAAGATTGAGATGCATTAAAATGCCTGGTGAAATATTTTTAGACCCAGAACTCGTGATTTCCAATGTATTACTTGACCTGTACAAGATGTCTTCACAATGCTGGGATCAACGGTAAAGGACTTTGATTTTTCCAAGTGAACCAAACAACAACATAACACTTGTAATGCCCACCTATACATGGCTTTTATACCCATGCAATAACTTCAGCATCATATCATGAAGTGTATTGTGCACGTATCGCTTAGTCTCATAACGCTTATGTATTCTTATCTCGATTATTCTTTATACATTCCATTGGATCATTAATTCCTTCAAAGGAACAAAGATGCTATCCAAGTATCGTATAGCATATTTTCAATAAAGAAGACTACCGTGCTGTTTTCCTTATCACTACGACTATTGATTCTGCAAAGACATTGGGGCACTCAGACCATCCCATCACCAGCAAGTACAATGTTTTTTCCATTACTGGAATCATTATGAAAAATATAATTAATTTAATGGTAACTCGATGAGTGTTAGACTCAATATGTAATAACATGCTTCAGTTGATGAGGGAAATTACGGAGTAAACCTACCTAGAAGTCCAAATGTTTTCGCAAGGAACTCATGATTTCGAATGTGTGCTTGACTTCCGCGTAATGTCTTCACAATGCTGAGGTCAACGTCAAAGGGGTTTGTTTTTTTTCCTTTCAGTTAGATACTACCATTTGCGTTCAACCGTGAAGCATGAACGTTTTTTCATGTATGTTTATTTTTCAAACGAGACAGTTTCCCATGCAGACAACTGTGACGATGGGACCAATGAAAATGTTTCGTTTGGAGCACGAAACTATGAATGTTTGTCAAACAAACTTGGCAAATCATGTTCACATGGTGTGCAGGTTTGACAAAATTAGTCATCCTTTCAGGTTTGTGCTGAACACTTGACGCCCGTGCAAATATGTGTTTAGTGCAAATGAAGGTCATCTATGACTAATATTCTTCCAAGCGTATCACTGCCTTTTTCATAGGGGAGGAGGAGCTTTTGGAATACGATTTCCAAACTTTCAAGGAACGTATTGTAAGAAAAGTCCCTTACCTAGCCAGAATAACAAGCCTCTCTGCTACGCCACTTCATATAACAATGAATGACGAAATCAACGAGGTCGACATATCTCCAGTATATTTTGCGTTTCAACTCAAGGAAATACTGTCAAAAGGAAAAACATCACCTTATAAGCATTTACATTCGGATCGCCATCAGTTTAGGGGGTCGGGACTGATTAGTGTGAAGTCAACATGAATCCACCGCCAAATCGGCCAAAACATTTACCAGCATTGTAAACTGACATCCTATAGGTCAAGCAGTACATTAAAAATCACGATATCCGGTCTTTGTGAAAATATTTCCATCTCCACGTATATTTACTTATTTCCCTCACCAAAGCATTTTATTGCTTCTGTTACATTTCTCAGCCCATTAACTATAATAGTAAAACATTTTCCCAGTAGGCTTAAGATATATAATCATAGCTTCCTTATCAAGTTAATGCATTTGCCCTGCTATTAAATTGATTCCAAATTATGATTTTTCTACGTGTAGTTTACAAAATGTCAAAGCTTAGCTATAAAGGAATCGATTAAAGACGCATAGTGAACCAAACCCAGGTGTTCACAGAAAAACATGGCCTACGCTTAGACATTATGATTATACCACGACCTTTTCAGTTGTCAAGATATCCTTCGAGGTCTCGGTGTCAAGTAAACTAACATAACTACGATAACAAACAATTTCTAACAGCTACTTTGTTAAAGGGAATTAAAAGTTGCTGATGAGCACTTTTCAGGTATATGTCCTGATTACAAAAGAGCAATTTTCAACGAACGAAACGGATAAGAGGGACAAGGGTAACGTAGATTGACAGAGGTAAAGTCTCATTCACTATCAATTCGCAAATTATATCCGTCCTGAATAAAAAACGTAGACAATAATGTTCAGCTCTTCGTATGCACCGAGACCATTTATAGGTTGAGATGCGAAAGGAAGCGCGTGACTCTGTTGCCCAGTTTCTGATTGACTTCTTCGCGAACTTGGTCGTAAACATCTTCCTTTAAAATGAGGACTTCGGCAGACATCTGCAATGTTATGTCCTGCTTTTCCCTCTTCGCGAAGAAATAGTTGTCTTTTATTTCTGTGGACTGAAAATAGCAACCAAGGTGGGAAACGCTAACCTGCTCGTTCTTGTCAACTGTGCATGCCAAAATCTGGAAGTTACCACGATTGCTCTCAATGCTGTTGGATTCGAAAAGGGTTAACGCACTTTTGGATTTCTCTAAACTCTCGATTGTGTCTTTCAAAGCCCTCTTCTCACCCTCGTCAACTTTTAAGGCCCCACTGCATGGCTAGAAATCTCGGACACGTACGCGCAGTTGAATGGTCCAGAATGAGCAAAAGCGAGTCACGCAACTCCTCACGACTTAGAGACTTAACTGAGAAAATAGATTTAAAATCCCAGTTACCTCCTTACTCCATTGCAAAGTCTCAAATGTTCACTGACAGTTATTTAGTACGACCCGAGACCCAAAATATTCTTAGAACATTGTCGGCTTCCACATCGTAATCGTTGCGTTTCTTCAAGATTAACAGTACAGATGATGCTATGTAGTAACAGTATGGCGGCAGTGCAAGAACAACATCACCAGCTCTCCGTAGATGTCCTTTCGCCGGAAATCTTTGGAGTGTAACAACTTTGTTCACTGCGATTTTAAAAGCGTCGAAGCCACACTTCAAGACACAGTAAATCATATTTCTCAGGTCTTCATATCCATTGCGTTTTTAGGTCTTGTTTCTCTGAAATTGTGATATTTTCTGGTCGAGGAATGATGATATTCCTACGGAACCGTGCGGCGAAATCCACCATAAAAGTAGCACACTTCTTTGCTATTTCTTTGATCAAACATGTTGTTTTCAATCTCCCCGGGTAACCTGGCTTTCTTTACGGTAACCCGGCTTTCTTTCTTCCAGTCTCTTTTTATCTTATTGCCCGGAAATTTAAAACCTGGGGGATCTGAGGCTGGACTCTCCTGATGGCGCGAAAACGCGGCGCGAAACTTAAAGGTCACCCAGCAACACAACGAGTTATTTTGAATATGCAAATTTCAGCATCAGGAGAGCCCGATTTCCGGATCCCAAGATATTAATTATTTTCTGGGCAACAAGATTTCAGCATCACCTGCATTATTATACAGTGAAATGCCTGACAAAACTTTATCAAAAGAGGAGGTGAATGTGCTTATAAATGGAACAGTTTCTTCACAACACCTTAACTACAAACATCTGAACTATGTTGTAAAACAAGCAATTGCTGGTGATCAAGTCGTGTACAGGATGGCTATCCGAAACACTATACTGTTGCAGTGGGCAAGTTTAAAGGACTCCGAGAAAAACCACATCGACTTGCTTAACGACATTATACCTGGAACTGTTCTGAGAATTAAAAGAGATTCCAAACGAATGAAAGAACGCTTGCGAGTTACGACCATTCGTCTAACTGGGAGCTTAAGGGAAAAGAGGATGGGTAAAATGGATTGGACGTCTCTGATGGGGGATGAAAGAAAAAAATTACTCAAAAATCTTCCTGCAAAATTGGAGAGCTCAAAGGATTCCATCCACCGTAATACTGCCCAGACCGTTATTAAAATATGGAGGGTATTTTTCTGAGCCCTACATACAATCCATCAAATCCTTCTACCTGTGTGCGATTGGTCTAAATGCACCTCGCGACCTAATATTCCCCAGTTATTGTTGGTTTATGATCTTAATATACACGTAGTATTGGACATTTTTAATGTTTTTAAAACAATTAATCCTCAGCACATCCAAGTTCTAAAATTTTATCCACTTTCCTCAAAGGACTTTGCAGACATTTATTTCCACACAGTATCATCATTGTTGCCAGAGCAATGAGAAAAATGTGGAGCAAAGGTAGGGTAGGTCCAATATGATACAATTATTATGTTTGGCTAATGTTTCCAAACAGATTTCTGCTAAATGCTTCATTCCAAAGAAAAGTATAACCTTATTCTGCAGATAAGAAAATGGATCAAACTTTTTCTGTCGCTTGCAAATTCCTGCAAGGGGTATGCAAACAGGAATGTGACGCCTTATATGCATGCTGCTGCATATCACTTGCAAGATGTCATCGACAGATTTGGTAGTGTAAAACACTTCAGTGGCCAAGGTACTGTCAGTGTCACTGGCTATTTTAATTTAGAACAAACTACATGTATGGCCAGTGAAACAATACCAATAAACTAACTTAACTGGTTTCCCTTTACACAGGCGTCGAAAAAAATAATGATGTGGCAAGAGCAGTTGCCCTTCACAAATCAAGAAACTGGGATAGCCCAGCAGATGTCATCAGAGCAGAGCACCGCCTTGCACAGTTGAGCCACAGAGAGAGGAGAAAAAGAAAATACAACAAACAAAATGAGGATTTCTGGAGTACTGGAAAAAAGAATTGATGTGTAATAAAAAGAGACAATGTGTCAGGTCCCAAAATGTGCAAGCAACTGAAAGCACCTCTCTCAACAGCAATCACAGTAATGGGATGACCTCAACTGTCAATTCACAAAATTCTGGCAGGAATTCAACCAGCAATAAGAGAAAGCATGCAAGCACAAAAAGGAAAGCTGGTGCTACCACTAAAAAGTTTAAAAGAACCAAAAACAGATAAGGAATAACTGAACAGATCTTTTGTATACTGAAGTTAATATTAAGAAAAGCAATATAGTATCATTGCTGTGGGTTACATTGCCTGAGAATAACATTTCAAGTCTTGAAAATGATTTATTTTTTCGAATGTACAATTTCAAGTTTCTGAATGTATTTGCTGCTAAATTTATACTGCACATTACTTTAGGCAGCAACTTTAATAAAGTCCACGGTTATCTTTTCTTGAAAAGCCCTTGTTGATTCAGTGATCATACCTTCTCTTATATGATAGCTTTTGGTTGACCATGAAATAAAATGTCTTATCTTCATTGGGAACAAAACTTTTGTTCCCTGCCCGTGAAGGTCAAGTAAACAATGCCAATTAGGAGGAAAAATGATGGAGAAAATTCTTCTTGTGCTAAAAGTTTCCACTGTCCATTTATCACTCCCTTCTTTCCAAAAAAATGTTGAAATACATCTTCTCTGAACTCCATAGTCACTTGCTTCCTTTGTTTAGATGCTTTCAAAGAAGCAGCAATGGCCACTCTAAGCCTGGAAACTTCATTTAATATGACATTCCTGTCTGGCTTGGGATGCTTGTAGTATCTATTCATGATTAAAATAAATACAGATTAACAGAATCGAAATGACCCATTATGCACTAAAGTATAAGCAAGAACCAATTCCAAGGCCATATTCTGGAACACGACGAACGGTAAACACTGCAAAAATGTTTACTTCAGACAAAGCTGGTTCAAATGCTCTTGAGGCTCCCATGAAGCCTCAAATGAACTAAAATTCTTCCATTTCACCAGATATTCTCTCCCCTTAAGAGTAAAAAATAAAAATATTTCAGTTTCCTATTAAATACTCGCAAAATTACGCGTAGTTTGCGGCTTAACACAATTGAAGCGTAGGATTTATTGAAATTCTCCTGACACACTACCTACGAATTAAAACATTCTCTGTAGGAGAATATCTAAACTGATAATTAGCGAAAGTTACCTTTTCAGACCATTTCTCTAAACCAACTTAATGTTTGCAGAAGTCTTAGAAAAAATATAATTATTGAGAATCAATTTACTAATAGCATAATCCCCTTTAAAACGAAATTGATAATTTTTTTGGCCTGCATTCCGGGGATTTCCTTACGAGTTTCGCTTACCTGAATCACAAACTTACTTGCTGTCCTTGGCGGCTTGAAATTACCCTTTCCACCTCGAAAAAACGCCCGCCATCCACCGTACATCTCCTTGCCTTCAATTCTCTACAAATGTTAGCAACAGTAACGTTATTTAAATCCGCGAAAAAGCCGATGGATCTCTTCCCACGCGTCCGACTTGACGGACTTGACGCTATCTTGTTCAGAAGTCACGCTGAATTGCGTGTTGCTTCCCAGCCAACGGCGTACACGGATTTAACTTCTGTGATTGGCAGGTCAAGTCACGCTCCAATCTTCCCATGTCCGAGATTTCTAGCCATGGAAGACGTTGATCACAACATCAGAGATCGTAAATTCATTTGGAAACTGGAAGCGTATCTCTCAAACGGTTTGAAACTTTGCGTAACCCACCCGACTTCCGACGCCACCTTCCTATAAAACGCGTACCAATCACTGGGGTTAGTGAAGCGGTTGTACTTCTTGTTTGCTGCCAACTGAGAAAGCAGGGTGGAATTGAGCACGTCCTTCTTCCGTTGCTGATTGGTCACGGAACTAAAGGAAACAAGACTGCCTCCATCGACGAAACCAGTTTCAGAAAACGCAATGGGACCAGTTCCTGGGGGTGTGGACTACTCTTCAAGTTCGATCGTTTTTATAACGTTAGTCAGGTCCATTTTGAAAACAATGAAAGGGAAGAGACGAAACAGGCTTGTGCTTCACCTTACGGCCCCAATCGGAAAATAATCTCGAGAATCGATTGATAATAAGCGCCATGAGCAAGAGACATATATGGTGATGAAACTATACTATTGGTCAGGTTCGACGACACAAACAGAGCGGCTTAAGCGCTATATTGGGCTTTACGCCGATAACAAAAGCTACTGCGGAAGTTTCTGCCTTAAAGACCTCAAGCGTGTCAATAGCGTCTTAATTCAAAATTTGTCTATTGTACTATTGTGAGTTCTATATGCATTCCTTTCCTTCTCAGACAAGACTGACAACCCGTAGGACTGAGAGAGCACATGCTTCGCACGAATGACCTGAAGAACATCTGTCCTTGTAGAGCTCAGCGGCGAAACAAACCACCTGCGACTGACAACTTATTCGAAGAAATTTAGATCTATACTTAAAAAACGGTGTGGAGCGCCCCTTCTTTCGGAGGGAAATGAACTGGAGTCTGCAAACAGACGGACTACGAATGCAAAGAATATTTTCTAATGACTTAACCTCTTCTTGTAAGAATAGAATGTAAGAAGAAGAAAGGAAAAAGCCTTTAAAAAGGGAAATAGAAACCAAGCTCATCAAACTCTTATTGAGTAAGGTAAACAATTTTTAGACCAAACTACTTTCTGAATGTTTTAATACACACCATTTTATTAAAAATGACTCCCACAGTGATTGCACGGTACATCATGAGCAGTTTCCTCAGGGACTATATATGGAAACCTTACAGAAGTAAGTTAACATTACTGATGATATCGATAATAAAGCGTTACTCAAACTGGAAAAAAAGCTAAAAGCCAAAGTATTGATTTTGCATGAAAGCAAGTCTCTTTCCTCTACGTACATTTAGCTCCTTAAAAAACGAAAAAAACAAAACCAGGAAAAAATGAAAACAAGACGATATCGCTAAACTTGACCTGCTGCAATGTTCAAAGCAATGTTCAGTTCGCAGCTCATTTTAAGAGTCTAGATATCCAGATTGTGGACAAAATCTTTAGCGCGTTTGCCCAACCTGTTGATGACGCCTTGGCGAACTTGCATGTACACATCTTCGTTTAGGGTGAAGACTTGAGTTGACTTGTGCAATTGTATTTCTTGAAAGTTGTAAGAGAAGAAAAAGTAGTCGCTCGATACCTTATTGGCTTTAAAATAGGCACCAATGAAAGCAAGGCTGACCTGACCATTGGTAACTGTGCATGGCAGGATTTGGAAGCGACCATTATTGCCTGATGTACTATTCTTTTTGAACAGAGTTAGGCCCTCTGTCGAGTTGGCTAAGCTATCCAAGGTGTCCTTTACGACTGACAAAAGTTGCTTGTCTTCACCAACCATTGCGCTCAAAAGCTCCAAAGTCACCTCGGATAACTTGAAGGAATCAGCACTAGATTTGTACTCGTCGAAGCTGAAACCTTGCAAAATCCAGCCTAGCTTTCCCAGTACGTAACCGTAAAACTCGTACCAGTCTGTAGCCTGCTCCTTTTTGGGGTACTTCTTGGTTGCCGCCAGCTGTGCAAACAAAGTGGAGTTTTGGACGTCTTCCAACTGTTGACCGCTCAGGTTATCGGTAAAGGAAGCAAGACTACCAGCAACAACTTTGCCCTGAGATGAATCAGGAGTCAGAGACTCGTCGAGTTCGAGGGAACATATAAATTCTAGAGCTGCCTGGCTCGACATGGTGATAGTTCGTGGACGCTCTGATAATACACACGAGAGCTTAAATCCCGCTGGCTAGCGCTTTTAAGAGCTTCAAAACAATAGAATATTTGTTTAACACGCTACCACGGACTATAAATCTTAAAGTGGCGATCCTATTGGTCAGGTTTTTCGATCCTTGACCACCGGCAGTCAAAGAATTGAGTTCATTGAATTGAAATTTGTCGGAGCGGTTCTTTAGCGGATAATTCCGTTGTCTCGGTTAGCTTTTCGTCACTGCCTACTTAGCTTTTTTTACCTCTTTTCTTTTCTATGGCGTCGAATTTGCTTGAGTGCTCAGTGCATCTTTCTATGTTTTGCCTCTGCCTACAATACTACACACGGTGAAAGTAAATCTAGGCCATAAATCTGCAAAGACTTGTTTTTCTTTCAGTTTTAAGTGGGTGAATAACAAATACTTAAACACATGCTTTTTGAGTTTTCCGCCAAAAGTCCAACTGAAACCTTCAAGTGTTTTAATGAAAAAGAGTAGAAGTGATGATCTTCATGTTAATGCATATAGAACTCACAATAGTACAATAGACAAATTTTGAATTAAGACGCTATTGACACGCTTGAGGTCTTTAAGGCAGAAACTTCCGCAGTAGCTTTTGTTATCGGCGTAAAGCCCAATATAGCGCTTAAGCCGCTCTGTTTGTGTCGTCGAACCTGACTAATAGTATAGTTTCATCACCATATATGTCTCTTGCTCATGGCGCTTATTATCAATCGATTCTCGAGATTATTTCCGAGTGGGGCCGTAAGGTGAAGCACAAGCCTGTTTCGTCTCTTCCCTTTCATTGCCTTCAAAATGGACCTGACTAACATTATAAAAACGATCGAACTTGAAGAGTATTCCACACCCCCAGGAATTGGTCCCATTGCGTTTTCTGAAACTGGTTTCGTCGATGGAGGCAGTCTTGTTTCCTTTAGTTCCGTGACCAATCAGCAACGGAAGAAGGACGTGCTCAATTCCACCCTGCTTTCTCAGTTGGCAGCAAACAAGAAGTACAACCGCTTCACTAACCCCAGCGATTGGTACGCGTTTTATAGGAAGGTGGCGTCAGAAGTCGGATGGGTTACGCAAAGTTTCAAACCGTTCGAGAGATACGCTTCCTTTCCAAATGAATTTACGATCTCTGATGTTGTGATCAACGTCTTCAGTGGGGCCTTAAAAGTTGACGAGGGTGAGAAGAGGGCTTTGAAAGACACAATCGAGACTTTAGAGAAATCCAAAAGTGCGTTAACCCTTTTCGAATCCAACAGCATTGAGAGCAATCGTGGTAACTTCCAGATTTTTGCATGCACAGTTGACGAGAACGAGCAGATTAGCGCTTCCCACCTTGGTTGCTATTTTCAGTCCACAGAAATAAAAGACAACTATTTCTTCGCGAAGAGGGAAATGGAGGACATAAAATTGCAGATGTCTGCAGAAGTCCTTATTTTAAAGGAAGATGTTTACGACCAAGTTCGCGAAGAAGTCAATCAGAAACTGGGCAACAGAGTCACGCGCTTCCTTTCGCATCTCAACCTATAAATGGTCTCGGTGCATACGAAGAGCTGAACATTATTGTCTACGTTTTTTATTCAGGACGGATATAATTTGGGAATTGATAGCGAATGAGACTTTAACTCTGCCAATCTATGTTACCCTTGTCCCTCTTATCCGTTTCGTTCGTTGAAAATTGCTCTTTTGTAATCAGGACATATACCTGAAAAGCGCTAAACAGCAACTTTTAATTCCCTTTAACAAAGTAGCTGTCAGAAATTGTTTCTTATCGTAGGTATGTTAGTTTAGTTGACACCGAGACCTCGAAGGATATCATGACAACTGAAAAAGTCTTGGTATAATCATAATGTCTAAGCGTAGGCCATGTTTTTCTGTGAACACCTGGGTTTGGTTCACTATGCGTCTTTAATTGATTCCTTTTATAGTTAAGCCTTGACATTTTGTAAACGACACGTAGAAAAATCATAATTTGTAATCAATTTAATATCAGGGCAAATGTATTAACTTGATAAGGAAGCTATGATTATATATCTTAAGCCTATTGGGAAAATGTTTTACTATTATAGTTAATGGGCTGAGAAATGTAACAGAAGCAATTAAATGCTTTGGTGAGGGAAATAAGTAAATATACGTGGAGATGGAAATATTTTCACAAAGACCGGATATCGTGATTTTTAATGTACTGCTCGACCTATAGGATGTCTTTACAATGCTGGTAAATGTTTTGGCCGATTTGGTGGTGGATTCATGTTGACTTCACACTAATCAGTCCCGACCCCCTGAACTGATGGCGATTCGAATGTAAATTCTCACAAGGTGATGTTTTTCCTTTTGACAGTATTTCCTTGAGTTGAAACGCAAAATATACTGGAGATATGTTGACCTCGTTGATTTCGTCATTCATTGTTATATGAAGTGGCGTAGCAGAGAGGCTTGTTATTTTGGCTAGGTAAGGGACTTCTCTTACAATATGTTCCTTGCAAGTTTGGAATCGTACTCCAAAAGCTCCTCCTCCCCTATGAAAAAAGCAGTGATACGCCCGGAAGAATATTAGTCATAGATGACCTTCATTTGCACTAGAGACATATTTTCACGAGCGTCAACTGTTCAGCACAAACCTAAAAGGATGACTTTCATTTTGTCAAACCTACACACCATGTGAACATGATGTGCCAAGTTTGTTTGACAAAACATTCATAGTTTCGTGCTCCAAACGAAACATTTTCATTGGTCCAATCGTCACAGTTGTCTGCATGGGAAACTGTCTCGTTTGAAAAATAAACACACATGAAAAAACGTTCATGCTTCACGGTTGAACGCAAATGGTAGTATCTAACTGAAAGGAAAAAAAACAAACCCCTTTGACGTTGACCTCAGCATTGTGAAGACATTACGCGTAGGTCAAGCACACATTCGAAATCATCAGTTTCTTGCGAAAACATTTGGACTTCTACGTAGGTTTACTCAGTAATTTCCCTCATCAACTGAAGCATGTTATTACATATTGAGTCTAACACCCATCGAGTTACCATTAAATTAATTATATTTTTCATAATGATTCCAGTAATGGAAAAACCATTGTACTTGCTGGTGATGGGATGGTCTGAGTGCCCCAATGTCTTTACAGAATCGATTACAATCAAAAGTCGCAGTGATAAGGAAAACAGCGCGGTAGACTTCTTTATTGAAAATATGCTATACGATACTTGGATAGGATCTTTGTTCCTTTGAAGGAATTAATGATCAAATGGAATGTATAAAGAATAAGCGAGATAAGAATAAATAGCGTTATGAGACTAAGCGATACGTGCACAATACACTTCATGATATGATGCTGAAGTTATTACAATGGTATAAAAGCCATGTATGGGCGGGCATTACAAGTGTTATGTTGTTGTTTGGTTCACTTGGAAAAATCAAAGTCCTTTACCGTTAATCCCAGCATTGTGAAGACATCCTGTACAGGTCAAGCAAGACATTGGAAATCACGAGTTCTGGGTCTAAAAATATTTCACCAAGCATTTTAATGCATCTCAATCTTTCAAGTACATTTCTTAGTCTATCAGGGAAAAATATTATACTAGTGAGTTCAAGTTGGAGTTCATCATTGGTTCCTAAATTGTTGCAGCTTCGCCGCTATTACATTAACTCCAAAAATGATGTATCTAAAGCAAAAATTTTTTTTTCTAATTTTGCTACGTATCATGCACAAAACTTTCAAAGCTTAACTATAAAGGAATCAATTAAAGATGTATAGTGAACCAAAGACAGGTGTTCGTAGAAAAACATGGCGTACGCTTAGACATTATGATTACACCTCGCCTTTTTCAATTGTATCCTTCGAAGGTTTGGTGTGAAATAAACTAACATACCTACGATAACAAACCATGCTGACAGTTGCTTTATTAAAGGGAATCAAAAGTTTCCAATGAGCACTTTTCAGGTATACACCCTAATTACAAATAAGCAGTCTACGAAAGAAGCCTACGAAAGAAACGAACTATTCAGTTCTTTCTTAATTATAAACAATCATTTTTTTTTAGCAAAGGGGAACAAGAATAACGTAAATGTTAAGCCATTAAAGGTAAAGTCTCAATCACTTCTTCGCGAAAGTGCTTCAAAACAAAGACTTGTAAACATCTGCAATGCTATTTCCTGCCTTTTCTCTCCGAGAAGAAATAGTCCTCTTCTTTTCCTGTGAACTGAAAATAGCAACTTGTGAGGGTAACACCAACCTGCTCGTTCTTGTCAACTACGCATGCCGAAATCTGGAAGTTACCACGGTTGCTCTCAATGCTGTTGGATTCTATAAGAGCTGAAGTACTTTTGGATTTCTCTATACTCCCGATTGTGTCTTTCAAAGCCCTCTTCTCAACCTTTTTAACGTTTAAGACCTCGCTGAAGATGTCCATCACAACATCAGAGATCTTGGAAACGTATCTTTGAAACCGGCGGTTTGAAACTGAGTTTTATAAACCTGCGAGCCAAGGGGCTAGCCATGCGAGTCATGCGAGCCACAGTCAAAATTTTAAGAAGTTTTACTTGTTCCATTTATATTCGCATGAGAACAAGGAGCGAAGTTGTTAAAACTACGCGATTTACTCACCATTCTTGACACCAATACACGGAGTTGCCCTGGAAGTATTGTTCTCTTTTCTCTTGAATGATTTTCCACGTGGATATCAATGAATGACGTACAGGAGTCAATGGATACCTTTCAACCACCCATTCGCGAGTAGCGGTAGGGCGGTGGAGCCGTACGTTTTTCTCAGAAAATATTTTTACTTAAGTCTTAAGTAATTTAATGATTAAGTAACTTAATTTTTTTAATTAGGTCTTTGTCATTTTTTTACTTAAGTCTCTGATCATTAATTGTTCAGCAGATAATTTTTGAAACGTGAAGCTGACTGTCCCTCTTATTCTTTCTCTCAGGCTCTGGACTCTTGCAAAAGGCTCAAAGCTTTCATATTCAGATGCGGGTAGAGTTGGAACTTTTCCTCTACTCAACACTGATTACAATTTCCCTTCCCAATATCAGGCCATATTTGGTACTGGATCGTCAGAAATTCCTGGGGAGAAGACTACGGTGACAAAGGATATTTGTACATCAAAATGGGCGATAACTTGTGTGGTCAGTTTTGTGAAGCTCTGCCCCGGCTTAAACTGAGTGCTGTTGCAAGAACCCCACAAACTGTCCACCGAAAATCATGCATTGCGCGCGCAGCCTATAGATTATTCACTAATCTGTATGTACAGATTAGTGAATAATCTGTAGGTTGCGCTGTTTCCCAGAATAAACTGTGGGCGTCTAGACAATGAGAAGACAGATGGTGACTACAATGTATAATAAGATATATCTATCAGTGACCAATACATGACTTTTAGGGGTACTCCATTTAGGTACTCCTGATTACTTGGCAAATCCGTTCACTCTCTATACACCTGTCCGCTCCCTCCGTTCCTCAAGGTCCATCAATCTGTCTGTCCCAAGATCTAGAACCTCTAACTATGGTAATAGATCCTTTGCGTGTGCATCCTCCATGCTTTGGAACAAATTTCCTGATTTTATAAGATATTCCGAAACCTTAGATTCCTTCAAAACCAGGCTCAAGACTCACCTTTTTAAAATCGCTTTTGATTTATAGTTAATTTTTATCTTATTTTTGTAATTACTTTAAACCTTATGTAAAAGCATTGTGACTTATATTATGTATAATGCGTTTTTAAAAACTGTATTATTATTATTATTACTACTCCATAGGGTACTCCATGGAGTAGGGCTCCGAGTTTTTTCATCTCCCTCTTGGGGCTTTATTTTTTTAAAATTTTAAGTTTCATGTTTCAAGTTTGATGTTTGAAACTGAAACTAAATTTCTCCCCATAGAGAAACTATAATAATGCATATTTACTCTAAGTGCACTACTGGTCATCATTTTACTTTTCAGTTATCCAAAAGTCATAGGAAAGGGATGTGGCAACAATGCGACTTTGAAATGCATGCACTACATCTCATAAACCTGCAGATAAATAGCATGAAAGGAATTGCTGGTAGTCCCTTTGTACTCCAGGTGGAGAGAGGCATTGTTTGTCTGAGTAATAAAAGAACCTGGCCAGGTCTGAAACTCGATCAGAGTCCACCACACCAATCATTAGGCCACTGGGTCTCCCACTTTCCCAGGTTCTGATTGAAGTAGGACGTAATCAGTGTTATTATCCAACTACACTCCGTGGAGTACAAATAACACCCGAGATGAATACAAATGTCACGAGGTATTTGTACTCCAGAAAACCGGTTAGACAGGTTTTCTTGTATTGCACAAACAATGAATTGGATTTAAGTTACAAAAAAAAGGCGGATAATTTATATTATATCTCTGACGACGGAGAGTTGGAATAGCTGGTGAAAATTGATTCAAATTTATGAGATAAATCGAATGAAGAAAAGCACTTAGACAACAATGAAATTTTTGTCGTTTACTGAAGAAAATAGAAACAGCAACTCAACAATGTGCCAATTCCATTTTGCTTCGCATACTTCTGTCACATTCCCTGTTAATAAATATCTGAAATTTGCCACACTGTATAACAACTTGGTGTGTTGGATAATGATTAACTGCATTATTAGACATTTTGGTGTGTCGTATCGCCGAGTATTTTACTCTACCGGCTTGACATAATACAGCACAACTTGTAAAAATACTCCTGTATTGCATTAACCACTTCATGCTGGGCAACCTGTCTGCTCCCTGCAAAGTTGAGCAATTACCCATGAAGTCTCCTCAGTAAAGAGAGGTGCTGTAATTAGTCCAGCATCTTCCTAACTGTATGGCATCTCACTTCATGCTGGGTAACCTGTCAGCTCCCTAGGAAGTTGAGCAATTACCCATAAAATCTCCTTGCTAAAGAGAGGCGTTGTAATTAGTCCAGCATCTTCCTCACCTAAACTTAATGACCCTAGGCCATATTCAACTTTCCGTTGCATGAAGTAATTAAACAAGGACCCTGACTATAAAAGGACTTTTGCCCTGGGCAAGCCGTCAGTCATTTCGTCCCTGACACCGAACTGTCGACATCAACCAGTCCGTGACCGTGCGATATCGGCAAAACTATTGTAACCGAAAGGTCACTTGCAGCCAGTGCATATCTCAAACTTCTACGAATTTTGCCATTTTCGTTTACGGCAAAGAAAAGATGATCGGCTCCACTCAGTTGGCTCCACGGAATGTGCACCCGCTTGCGATGTCATTTCTGTAAGGAAGGCAAACGGCCAGAGGGCTAGCGGTGAGGACTAGCTTTTATGACCTTTATTATCTTTCACAAAAATCCTCTTCTCACACCGGTTTTGTATTGTTGTAATAAAGTGGTTAGTTTCTTCGACGTTTTGTCTACGGGATTTCATGTGACACTTATACAAGAACTCCTCTGCAATTAAACAAGAGATCACGTTGGATAGAATTTTTGTTTGAATCGCGCGCCATTTCTCCAACGGAATATGTGGTGTTGAAATACGAATCCCGTGGGTGCTCATATAAAATAATTTCGGTCACGGATTGGAAACATGTCTGGTTGACTGAAATCCGATGGAAAACAAATTATCATCGACTATATTGCCTGAACGGGCCTCAAGAACTATTGAAAACCTCGACCTTTTCATAAGTAGCTGGTGAAATAGGCTTCTCGTTGCAACGCGCGTCTAAAATGTTCAGGCATATAATATCCTACATAGTGCCGTGTCAAAATACTTAGAAAACTATGTTCCTTTCAAAGGGACCTATTCTCGAACTTCGCTCTATTTTGTTTTCCATTTTTGAGGCTTTTTCTCCCCATAACTCAAAACGTGCGATAAAACATTGGACCCGTTTATGTCGGTTTGGGTAGCCGCGTCGCTGGCGAGATGAGAAGCCTGAGCGAACGAGCAAGATGTAAACAAAGAGGAGTGACTTTCACTTACCATACCTCTTTGTTCAGACCATTCGAATAAGTCTAAGAGTCGTTCCATCAAAGTAACATTTGCCATCGGTGTTCGACTCGCTAAATGAAGGCGTTCCTTCAACCGCTGAATTCTTGTCTTCACGCTTTCCAATCGCTCTTCCATTCCGGGTTCGACCGCCAGCTCCAGTGTATAACGGACTCGTAGACCTCGCGCCGCTACTTTGGCTTTTTTTGATGGAAAATCCGCCATGGCAAAATAAAATGCAATTTTAAAGCTAAAGACTAGTTAGTGCGCGACTGTAGCAACCGTAAAATGGATCAATTCGAAGTGGAAGATGAGTTATGTCGCAACATACACGTACACACATTTACATACATGCACATAAATGTACTTATATGTACATGAAAACCACTCTCTCTGAGCATGTCACAGTACTGAGATCCTCTAGTCAATGATATCGACGGCTCAAGAAGTTGAGGCAAACGGAGGGGAGTCAGAAGGCCAGTACGATCATCTCGCAATAGGAGGAGCCGTTAGGAGCGCGAAATTCAAATTGCGATAGCCTAGTTTTTTGAGTTTTGCAAATGAAGATCAGTATTTCTCCATTCGTCCCTTTTTAATCGTCAATAAAAACATTTTCAAGTGGAAATCGATTGAAACAAGACAAGGCTATCGGTCTTCGTGTACAAATCTCTTTTTCCCCCTTCACCTTCCATTAGTCAGCCATCTTCGATTAGCCATGGAAGCGAAGATTGCGTTACAAGACGGGGGAGGAGCTATCCCTTTTATAGTCAGGGTCCTTGTTTAAGGCGGGGGTAAACCTGAAATTTGCTCCCAAACTCAGTTTTTTGTTTTCCTTAGAATTTGTAGCTTTGGGTATTTAATTTTACTATGGAAAAATAATTTTCCATTTATTTTCATTATTTTTACCCTTTTAAGCGATTTTAAAATTCCTGCTTTGGCTAATGGCTTGGTTACCATGGTAACGAGAGTAGCATTTTTAAAAATTTATCAGTTGTTTATGCCTTGGTGTTCTGGCAACAAAGCCAAGCGGGCGGGAGCTAATGAGATACACTTTATTTAGTCTTATTTGAGGATTTTTTCTGGGACAAAACGATTATGGGATAGAGTTAGAGGCAGTTTTAGTCCGGGTTTCAGTCGAATGTAATATTTAACGCACATAGAGCAGTAAATCAAAGGAAAAGTTATCGAAAATGGCTGGAGAGAGAAGTAGATCTGTCTACTTGAAGAAAAGAAAGACATTTTTCTGGAAGACGAAAACAGGAAGATGAGTTTGAAGAACGAAATCGCCCACTTAACTCCGAGCAGACACTGTCATCCCAAAATCACAGAATGTATATTTCTGACTTGAGGTCTTTACTCTATTTATGATAAAATTGCCTGATTTATCTTCAAATTTTTACTTGATTTGTCTTTCTAGGCAACTTAACTCTTAAGGAGGATATAAGTGCTAGAGCAGAGCTAATGTCACGGTTTTCCCTTCAGTGCAATTCCTCTGAGGAATCCAGTCCACTTCCAACATACAGTAGTGTGACCCAGTGAGGGAAATAATATGACATTAACGACTGAGTTGTCTTCCATGGAAGACAGTAGTAGGCTAAAAAACTATGGAGAGGCTCTCTATCCTTGGTGGTGTATGCACCAGAGAGGCAGCACCATGCAAAAGACAGTAAACGATTGATGAAGTCTGATTTACAGGCTACATAGAAGGAAAAGAGAGAGCATCAAGGGGAGCAACTTCTGAGGACTCGTCAGTAGGAAGCCCTTCAAGAAGCAGAAGGAGTAATATATGAACCAGGAGTCATTTAAATTACTTTTAGACACTCCTGCAGACAAAATATGGACACTTGGGCCACTAGAATGGTTGCATAATTTAATAAACTAAGTGTGATTGCTATTTCTAGGTTTAAAGGCTATTTTCTCATTACGCAATAATTTTGTCTTCAAGAAAAGATATCTTAAGAACAATTTATCCAAATGATCTGATATTTTCAGCATTTGCATGACGAGCTTTGCCCACCAAAAAAATTTATGCAAATTAGGCTAAGCCGGATCTGAGTTCCGCCTGGCAATTATTAACTGTAAGAGAAGATCTCAGTTCGCACCCACAACACGTTCAAAGTGTTGCGGATGAAGTTTCTGTAATTACTTTTTGGCACTTTTCGGCGTCAAAATTACATAGTTTGGGTAACCCAAAACCCTTAAGCTGACCTTTCTTGTCATAACACGAATGTTTTCCAGAAAGGGACACGCGGTAATGCCGGTGTCACTCGTGTGCAGGCATTTTCCAGGTAAGACCCTCGCGTGGAATCAACTCATGTTTACTTTAACGCCCCTTTTATGCGCACAATGTAAGCCAAAGCAATTTTATAGTTAAACGTAAAGATCAGAATATTTTCTTCTAAGAATGATAAATGATCGACGCTGAACTAAATTTTAGGTTGAAGAAAATGCAAAACGGCATAACATGCAAAAGAGGAAATTTGGAAAAATACGAAGTTACGGAAACCATGAAAATCTTCAATTTTTAAGAAAGGAAATTCTTATAATTCCAAGCCAAGTAAGCTTTTCTAGTGTTTCATTCTTTAAGGCTTTGTGTAGAGCGGGGCCTTTGTTTGATAAACCGTAAAACTTAGTGACAAGTCGAAAGGGCTCGCTCTTGGTTATGATACTAAAGAGTAGAGGGACACCACGGTGATCTTCCAGGTGTTTGATCATCGTCGCCGCTCGTGGTGTACTTCGCTACTTATGTGAGCGAAATCGACGTTCTTCCTCTCTTTAATTCTGACAGCTGTGTGAAAGATCTCCATACAATGAAAAACGGTCGATTGTGCTTTTTTAGTGGCGGCTTTAACGCTCGTCCATATTCAGCGCTTATCCCAAACATGGCATCTCTAGCTATCTACAAGACACGCTGCGATGTATTATTCGTCCATGTTCAACACAACTGCGCTAGTGAGATAGAGAATCGAAAGATCACATTGTTGCGCTCAAGGCAGAGTGCGCTAAGTTTGCCAAGTTCTACAATGGACAACAGATCGTACGGCCTCCCGCAAGACTAAGGACAAGGTCTATCAGTTACAAGCAATGGATAAGTGGCATTGTAGAAAGTTTTAATTCGTCCGTGCATCCAAAGGCCGATGGTATGTAATTTTGCTCTTTTCCGTTCTTCACACACTCGAATAGCTGTTAAAATTAAATTTAATTGCGGGTTGTGAAGTCAAAATGCAACGTCGCCCAACATGGTTTTAGTTAAACCAGCGTCTTCTGAGGTGCTTGCACCAAAATAATTTAGAAGGGAACAACAGCGCTAACCGATTTAATAACTTCTCAAGAACATGTCAAAGTCTATTAAAATGCAGAAATTAGAAATAGTAAGAATTGGTGGTTCATGTTAAAAATCATTAAAGAACACTTCTCAGTTTGGCTCGATTGTGCTGTCACTTTCCACTAGTTGTTCATAGTGACTTACTCATTACTTTCAGTATTTGTTCGAGCTTTTCTTCGACGAAATAGGGGACATACAAGAAATCGCAATTCACCTCTAAAACAAAAATAGTAACAAGCTCTTCTCCCAGTTGGACACCAGATATGACTGCGTAGTAATAATTGCGTAGTACGCGAAGTTGCAGTGTGAGAAAAATAATGAGTGAGGAAAATAATTCTAAGTGCTGTACAGCGCGATTTTTAACATAGATTACCTAGCTAAAAAAAACCTCTTGTCTTAGATATTTATGATAATATAGGAAGGTCCCCAAGGAATACTAATAACCCGGCGTGTAATTTTGTGATTGACAAAACCTGATAACTCAGGTTTATGTTTGAAAGGGCAAATCATTTAGTACATTTCACCCCAGAAGAAAATAATCTCTTAACTTTCGTAATTATTATTTTGGTTTCAGGCAAATGGTGTCGAGTTGAAAGATACTAAGTTCCTGAAACATACATCCAAGCTTTGTTGGGTTCTGTCCTGGTGTACCGGTTCACAAGGGAATTACCATTGTTCTTTCTTTGGTACAATTGGTTTGGTTTCTTTGTTTAGGAGTTATCGGTTAGCTATTGTGTATTGTTTGGTCTTTTGTATTGGCTCTTGTGAACCGGTACACGAGGACAGAACCCTTTGTTGGCAAGCATGCCGAATGCTTTTATAAGCGTGCGAGGGAAAAAATGCACTTGCGGCCCCTGTATGGAGAGAAAAATCCAAAGTTTTTTATTACAGGGATGGTAGAGTGAATGATGTTATTTCTGGTCTGAGTCATCAAAGTTCTGTACCATTAGAGTTAAAGAAAAGCTATCGGGGGAATATGGAGGTTGCTGCAAGTAGTAGCTGTTAAACTCTCAACAAGCTTTACAGGCGGCCAAGGACAGAGTATGGGGCAAGAAATCAAGCACGATTCTCACCCAGTAAACTAAAATGGTTGTTGGAAATTGAGAGGGACGAGCAACCAGAGAATTTGAAGTAATCTGGTGGCCTGATCTTTTCTCAGGCACTAAAAATGGGAAACTGACCTTGCGATTTTATGTTCCTAAAGTGATACTTTGATTTCAATGATGTGTAGTACACAGTCTAGTTGACTTGTTCGTCATGTTTCCATAAATTGAGTAGCTGTTTCTTGGCAGTTTTTGTAAGTTTGTTTTAAAAAACGATAAAATGTGTTTTGCATTTAGAGGAACAAACTTGTTTGTAGAAGGCTAAGATTAAACCCTGAATACAGCAAAATGACCCTGTAATGTTAATGCAATTCATGTCTCGCTGGGCGCACTATACTCTGATGCCCTTCATTCTGTTGTAACCAAATTCAGAGGGAAAAAAAAACACCTGGAGAAACTCTCAGAGGGATAATATCTGTGGACTTTCACCATTTCTATGGTCATCAGGAATGATAGAATAAAGCAGTAACTGTTCACAAAAGTCTTAATTCACTTAACTGAAAGAATAATGAGTTGGAGGGAACTATAGATCATTTTTTCCCAAGCATCTCTAATAATTCATGATGGAAATAATAATAACATTGATAACAATAATAATGATAATAATAATAATAACAATGATAAAAATATTTACAATAGTTATAGAAATAATGTTCATTATCCTGATGGTTATAATTCCTATGATTATTCCCATTAATCTACTCATTATTATTATCATTTATATTACTATTATGATTATTTCAATGTTTATCTACGAACAAAATGGTGTTATTGTTAGTCTAGCTGAATGAGTATCCAAGTGATTGAAACTGGGGCAAATTAATCTCAAGAAAAGACAGGAAAACCCCAAAAACTGTTCAGGACTGCAATTCTTGAGTTGGCTCATTGTGAAAGGTTTTGGGACTTCATTAAGCTAGTGCTGTCTGTAGTGGGCCCTGTGTCAAAGAGAGAAGAGTAGCAGCTGAATTAATAATAATAATAATACTAAGGACAATGATACCATTGATTGACCGAAGTCACCCTATGACTAATGATGATACGTGACAAATAGCATAAGCAACACACTTTTCAAAACAAAAAGAGCAAGCTAAAACTGCCATCAGATAAAAATAACTGTCCATAAAAGACTGACAGCATAGAGCTGAAAAAAATAGGGAATGGTTCTGCCATCAGATAACAACAGTCCATAGACTGACTACCCAAGAGAAACAGAACAGATTGGTGGTTCTGCCATCAGATAACAACAGCCCATAATGGACTGACTACCCAAGAGAAACAGATCCACCTGTTAGTTCTGCCATCAGATAACCACAGTCCATGGACTAACTACCCAAGAGAAACAGAACTAGGCAGGTGGTTTTGAATCAGAAAACAACTACTTAAGACAAGCCCTCTGTACCATGTGTCTTAGAAAATCTTCTGCATTCTAACAATCTATTGAAGAGAAAAACTATGAGAAACACTTGAATTTCTACTTGGGGGGAGGGGGGTAAATAAATGAAAATCTACTTGCCTCAGCATGCCATCCTCATTGAGCAGCCTATTTCATTTTGAAAATGATTCAATCACAATCATAAAGATAATGATAACAATAACAAAATCATTAATAATAATGAAAATTATAATAATCATAACAATAACTACAATGACAAAGTCCGTGTTAGTCTGGTCTCTACCTCGCAGAAAATACAGCCCACCAACTGAAGCTGAATTATTTAAAGGAATTGTATTGCAATTGGTCATTGAGGCACTGAAGCCACCTCACCACGACAAGGTACGAACATTGAGGTGGAAAAAAGGGGTCTGTAAAATTGACTCCGTGCTGATTCGAGATGAGAAATCCGTGTTCGAAGCTTCTACAGTTCCACTCCAACGGAATTTACTTTAGCTGATCTTTCGGTAAGTTAGGAAGCGAGCTCTTCGGAGTCGTGACTGAGTTTGGCGCCAAAAGATAAATTTTTCGCGCCTTCGGGCTCAAAGTCTAGTGTGGCGGAGTTCACCAGATTTACGATAGTCATAAATCCCGCAGATTTAATAAGTTCGTCGGGGATTGTTTTATTACGAAGACGATAGACCAGCTATTAGACCGCACGTGAACAAAACGTGAACGAGGTCGGGAATCCTGGCTAACCCCACTACTCCGAACGATGATTTGACCGGCTGAAGTTCCCGCGTCGCCACACTTTGGATTTCGTCGGGAAATATCTTAAATACATCGCGTATGAAATATTTACGCAAAGGAACGTCACATACGTCTTTCAAAAGTAGATACCAATGCTTGCAAGGGTCAAGTGTGGCACTTGTAATCCTGCAAAGTCTCTGCGTGGTTAAGTTAGCCGGTGGAGAGCCGCACGTCGAAAATCCGACTGCCTCTATGACTTCATTTCGAATGGTTTCGAAATCGAAAACATGATGCTTTTCGAGATTTCGACATTAAAAATCTCGTCGAGGTTTAATATTATAATATTGGTAAGAATTTAACCAGAATACGAGGCCAAGTCGTGCGATCGCCACAGGTTTTGTACCAAAACAACATCGTGTATTACGATCGCAAAGCGTTAACACTGATCGATACACCAAGTGACGCAATACTGGAAGTTCGATACGGTTGTTATTCAGGTCGTACGGCACATGAAAATTGCGATATCTTTTGTTACAGTTTTATGGCAAACCAAGCGAAAGAATCATACCTAAATAATCGAAAGAGAGGCTTTTTCGAATACGGCGCCTCGCAGGTATTGCCTCTTCTGTGAAAAGCAAGGATCTTTGAAAGACTACGTGATTAAAAATGTCGTTGTAAGGAAACAGCCAGAAACAGAGAAAACGCAGTATTTTATGACCATTACGCGCACAGCAAACTTCATTTCATTTCATGATTTTGATTTTCATTGCCAACAGATGACCCCGCGTTAACTCGCACGCAATCGCGTATCTCTCGTGGATTCGTGGGCGCTAATCTGTGTAATTACATTGTGGTGTAATTAATGTGATGACATCCACCCAACGCCTTCTTCCCCAAACCCTGGCATCAGTTTACGATGCCTGCTGAGAATTTTTTTCTTGAGCAAAGCTCGTCATGCTCTTGATAAGTTTTGCGTTATGAGCAGAGCAATTTTCCACATGATTTATGTACTCAAAGTTATGAAGTGAAACACTACTTTGATTTCCTATGTCAAATTTAATCGATCACCGTTTGAAATGTTTTCAACATATCAAAAGTCCATCTACTTATAACAATAAGCAACATATATTCTTTGAATTGACACTAAAAACATTTTTTTTCATTAATTCCAGGAGTTATCTTTTCTTAAGTAACCCTTGGTAGAACCCAGCAGGTGGCACAATAAAACGAGTGGTATCCAATTACAATTGACATGTGGAGTGTAAAATATTTTTTTCATGATCTTCAATTCATCAGCTTTCCAGAGATATATAGTTTGCCTAAGTTTGCAATTAAATCCTAGCCATGAAAAATAGTTGAAAATGGGCATTTTTTCAGGTTACCCCCACCTTAACTCATTGACAACTGTTTGTATAATTTGCTTAATGGGATGCTAGCTTAGTCCAGCACTGGCAGCCTTCTAACTATTTTGACTGGTGTCCCTGGATAATTTTTAATCAATTATGGTAAAATATCTTTGTAACAGTTGAGATCTCTATCAGAAAGAGTTAAATATAATGCCTTTAAAAGAGGAAAAAATGAAAAAAATGTCGTTGATCCTAAATGGGTATCCCTCCGTTCCTCCACAACTGGGTTTGTTGCTGTGTTGATGCATAGATTTGTTGTTGTCAAGAGAAAAAAGAGATAGTTATAAATGAGGTTAGATGAAATTTAAGCAAGGTTAAAATCAAGGCACGATGGTCAGCGGAGGACATGCTGCGGGGCGCCCCCTTTGCAATTGCAGGGTCACGAGGTTTCAGTACGTTTTGAGATCGTCGCGGATCCTAACGCTAGCCGCCTCTTGTGCTGAAATATTTTACCGTATTTTCCGCTTTCACTCCGTTTGGAATAATGGAAGGACGCCAGACTAGAAATAGCCTTTCGGCGCGCCTGCTTGAGCGTCAATGAAGGCCATCCAACATCGACTGTTGCGTCCACGGTAGTTCCGTCTTCGTGGCATGTAGCACGCCACCTCTCGTAAACTCGCCAAGCATACCGTCGGATATGCTTGAAATGGTGAGGCTGGTGGCTTCTCAAGCAGCTTAAGCGGTAGTAAATTCACTACAGGGCTGTTCACTACCATCCAGCACCACGTCAACTACGACTAATGGGAATTCGCTCGCTACGGCATCTCCACCACTGACGAGGTGGGCAACCACGTGGAAAGTTTCCTGGCAGAGGTTCTAGCTTGGGGTTCTCTGAAACGACTTCGCCAGTCTCGGCTACAGGTACGTCTGTTTCTTATTCTGTACCGGAATTTTTGAGCACGTTCTCGATGCCTACGACGAACTCTACTCCGGTTAGAATGGCGACGCCAATGACGGTCAGTAGTTTCCCCTCGCTTTCATGTAGTTTGTTTGATCAGTGCTTCGTAGTTGGCCCGGGGTTTTCTCCAATCCCTCCAAAGATCGTCAACCAAATTCTGGCGGGCAAATTTATCGACCTGAGCGAGCTGCTCACGCCAAATCTCCTCCAGGCGCAAACCGAGCCACAGTTGTTGTTCGACGGCAGAGTAGTTCTAACGTCGAGTGGCAAAAAGCCTCGCCGTTGGATCGAAGACGTCGTGAGTTGGGTCGAAGCATTTACAATTTTCATGCTGGCCATTGCATCGTCATTCCCGCATCGGTGGCGTGATCTAACGGCATATAAGCTCTTAATCCTACGCACGTACCGCCAATTTGGTGGCCAAGTTTGGCTCAACTATGACCTAGCGTTTAGGCGGCATGCTGCCCCGACAGAACTGACTGACTGGTCAGCGATGAATGTGCAGTTATTTAATTTCCATGCGGCAGGGGCAACTAACTACTCTTACCCTGGCCAGGTGACCGCCCAGGGGGAAGCGACTGGATCACATTCCTCTGACATCATTTGCAGATCCTGGAATCGTGGCCAGTGTTCATCTCCTTATAAGTCCTGCAAATTCGCTCATAAGTGTAGCTCCTGCAATGGAGATCATCGCGCCGCAGACTGCCAGAGCTCAGCCTCCAGACGAAGGTGACGCTCCCCAAGCTATTCTAGGGATAATGGGAGAAGCAAGAAACGCTAAGCACTGGACTTTAAGGGCCCAATCGTCCATAGACATTGTTCTTGTTGTTAGTTCTAATTTGTAGCATCAGTTGTTATAGTTCTTTAGACTACCTCCTTTCACCAGGTTCTGTTATCCAAGAAGAAGGCGAATAAATACCACATATTTTGGCTATACTGTGACTAGGGCTGGGGTGAACCCCCCTACTTAATTTTATGTGTCTTTCACCCACAGTCAGCCTCCCCCCAGTCTCTGCAGTGTCTCCTCTGAAACCAGATCGGTTTCAACATGAGCTCAGGGGTCATCCAGATAGAGGGCAAGTCCTGTATGTCCTCGAAGGACTGCGTGCTGGCTTCAGACTCGGCTTTACTCCCTCGGGCAATCTTAAATCGGCAAAACGACTTAAGCCTACAGCATATGGTCACGGAGGAGTAATCGATTCCTACCTAGCTGACGAGGTCAGATTAGGAAGAGTAGCGGGCCCATTCCTATCCCCCCGTTGCCCAAGTTGCATATCAGCAGCTTCAGCGTGATTCCAGCAAAGGGTCAAAGAGGCAAATGGCGCCTTATAGTAGACTTATCCTCCTCTCAGGGGCTCAGTGTTAATGATGGCATAGACCCGGAAGAATTCTCGATGCACTACATACGGCTGGATGAAATTATCAGGATGGTAGCCGCACATGGGATAGGGGCCCTGATGGGAAAATTCGATGTGGAATCAGCCTATCGTAACGTCCCTGTGCATCCGGAGGACCGTTACCTGCTCGGACTTAAGTGGAGAGGCCAGTACTATGTTGACTTAGCACTCCCCTTTGGTTTGCGGTCCGCTCCCTATATTTTTAATTCGCTTGCGAATATGGTTCAATGGATCCTTGTACACAACTATAAAATCTCAGACCTGGTTCATTACCTCGATGATTTCATATTAGTGGCCCCCCCTGGCTAACAGGTGTGTCATCATAACTTAGCTACAGCCCTCACAGTCTGCCAACAATTAGGCCTCCCTTTGCATCCTAAGAAGTGTGTGGGCCCATCAACTGCTCTTACTATTCTCGGCATTCACCTAGATTCGGTTCGACAATCAGCAGAACTTCCACAGGATAAGTTGGCAGCGCTTAGGGAGTTAATCGCAGCATGGACTGCGAAGCGCTGGTGCACCAAGAAAAAGCTGGAATCCCTGATAGGTCACCTTCACCATGCAGCCAAAGTCGTCTGGGCAGGTCGGGCCTTTATTCGGAGGATGAACGATCTCCTGAACTGCTTCCGCAGGCAGGATCACCCTATTCGGTTGAGTCAGGAGTTAAGACTTGACCTCAAGTGGTGGCACCAGTTCCTGTCACATTGGCACGGTGTTGGTTTCTGGCTATTCCTGGGGTTGTCCCCTCCCCCAGACTTGGAAATTATGTCTGACGCGTCAGGGGCTATAGGATTCGCGGCCATCTGGGGCTCAGTGTGGTTTAACGGTTCGTGGCTACATCAGCAAGTTGATAAGTCCATTGCCTATAAAGAGTTATTTCCCATTGCAATTGCCGCCGCAGTCTGGGGCCATAGGTGGCCAAGGCTGCATATCAGGTTTCGATGCGACAATGAGGCAGTGGTCGCCGTCCTCAATTCGAGAACATCAAATGTGCCAGCCATCATGCACCTAGTGCGCCATCTTTTGCACTCAGCCGTAAAGTTCCAGTTTTCCTTCTCAACACTGCATATCCCTGGACTCTGTAATTCAGTTGCTGACGCCCTTTCCCGTTTTCATTGGCAGGACTTCAGACGCCTGGCCCCAACGGCACTGGCAGCACCCACCCTACTCCCTTCAGATGTGATATGCGACTTGACGTCAGCTCTCTAGAATCCAGGTGCACGCATTTCTTCCAAGAAGGCCTAGCTCCATCCACACGACGTTCCTACGCTTCTGGTCAAAAAAGGTTTATAGAGTTCTGCCAGCAACTGGGTAAGCTTCAACCCTCTGGGTCTCCTTGCCCAGTTGAAGAGTGGACGTTGTGTCTGTTTGTGTCCCACCTGGCCGGATCCATTCAGTACTCTTCGATCACCGTTTATTTGTCCGCTGTGCGGGCCCTTCAGAATTAGCAGGGCTTCAATGACCCTTTGTTAAATTGCCTGCGCCTAAAGCGAGTTCTTCGGGGGATCAAGCGATCTCACGGCGCAGTCAAACGCGAACGTCTGCCGATCACAGACAAGTTCATGATGGTAATTGTCAAATCTTTGGATCTACACAATTTTGACCACTGCATGTTCTGGGCGGCTTGTTCCTTGGCATATTTTGGTTTCCTAAGAGCCTCGGAATTCACAGTTCCCTCCTCATCCAAGTTTCCCCCCTCGGTGCACTTACAGGTGAAGGATTTGGCCGTAGACGCATCCCTTGACCCAACATGCTTACAGATCTTCATTAAAGCCTCAAAAACAGACCCTTTCAGAAATGGGGTAACCCTTCGCATTGGCAAGGGATCTCCGCCCTTGTGCGCGTTACAGGCAGTATTATCTTACTTGTCACGTAGGGGAAACGCACCTGGCCATCTGTTCAGGCTCCAATCGGGAGAACCATTATCTCGACCCCTACTCAACAAGTGGTTGAGCACCATTATGGATATGGCGGGCATCCCCGGGAAGTTTTCGAGCCACAGCTTCAGGATTGGGGCAGCCACGGTTGCAGCTCGCAATGGGATTCCAGACCATCTGATTCAGACAGTTGGTAGATCGTCGAGCAATGCGTATCAGATGTACATACGGACACCGGCAGATGTCTTGGCTAGCTCGTCACAGCAGTTGTCTTGACTACCGGTATGTGCCATATCAGTGTATAAGCAAAGGTAGGGGGAATGATGCTTGGTGGGGTTTTGGGTTGGAGGTACCATGGCTCAACCCCGGTCCCTCTTGTTCCAAGCACCATTATGGGGGTGGACCGAGGTTGTGTCGCCATGGTAACCTCCCTACTTTGGGTAGTCAGCGGGACTGCCACAGTGCTACGGCACCTTCCTCCAAGCTCATCAGTGCCGATGAGTTTAAATGAGGCTAAATGAAATTTAGGCAAGGTTAAATTAAGGCACGATTGTCAGCCGAGGACATGCTGCGGGGCGCCCCCTGTGCAATTGCAGGGTCACGAGGTTTCAGTTCCTTTTGAGATCGTCGCGGATCCTAACGTGAGCCGCCTCTTGTGCTCCCACCCTCCCTCCTCTATGCCGGGCCAAGAGCAGGTAAATATAAAACAATTCCAGTGACTTGTCAGTGTGACTGGTGCCAGGGGGATGGACCGAGGTTGTGTCGCCATGGTAACCTCCCTACTGTGGGTAGTCAGCGCGACTGCCACAGTGCTACGGCACCTTTCTCCAAGCTCATCAGTGCCGATGAGTTTAACTTTGAATTATTTATTGCTTCTTGCAGGATTTCTTAAAAGAGGGATACAGGAGGATCATGTCCTTTTTGCTAACAATGCAATGACATCTTCTGGCTGTTGTACACTAGAGCTGAATTCTTAAGATACACCACCTAATTAAGCGTGACTGGTAAGTAAGCAGAATAAACATCTCATAGGTTAGAAAAGGAAAAGGGAATTTCAAGTGGATAATTTGATTGAATTTGCAGTCACAAAGTCATCTAGAGGAAATGCATGTATGTGCATTAATTTGCAGATTAACAAAATGATGAATATCCAAAACTATTTATCAAGTTCCAGTTGTTTGAGGACTGGATAATACTATCCACTGCCTGGATAAATTTCTGTCTGGTGTGGCTAAGTACAGTGCGTTTTAGTTACCATTTACCGTATTTTTTCGGTTATAAGGCGTAGCATTTTTTCAAAGAAATTTTGCCTTATCACCTTTGAATTGTCTCAGATTCGGGGTGCGTCCATTGACTCGGATGTTCCGTACTCGCGTGCAATTTCCCGATTATTTTTCACTGCCTCTGCTTCCGCTACTATTTTCAACTTAAAGTTCAGATCGTAAGAATGACGTCGCATACCAGGCATGATTTTTGTTTTGAACTTAGCAATGCTTACTGAATCGCCGTGAATTAAGTAATTAGTGTTACAACTAGGAGTTTGACCAGCCAAGACACGCTTATAAAGTTTAAACTGGATCAATTGGTATTCATAGCGTTAGAAAGTAACACTGTTTCCTCAGAATGCAATGGTATCTATATCTCTTTTATAGGTGTTATTTTTTTTTTCGCTTTGTTCAGGTAAATGTTTGACTTTTTGCCTTTTGTTGAAAAAAGGTGACATGACTGTAATTAGGAACTTTGAAAATGCTATTAATAATGTTTTGAAATTGAAGATAGTAAAAAAGCCCAAAGTTGAGGTTGCGTCTTATAACCGGGTATTTAGGCGAAATTTTCAGTTTAACAACTTGAAAGAAAAGAGTTATAAAATTCAGGGTGCGTCTTATAACTGAGTGCGTCTTATAACTGAGTGCGTCTTATAACCAAGAAAATATGGTATGTGTCAGCAAACATACTTTCTATTTTTCATTAAATTATAAATGTTTGTTTGTTTGACATGTATCTTAATAGTAATTTCAATAATAATTTTTTTTTTCAGGAGAAAAGATGGAAAGGTGTCAGCTGTGAAGAATCAAGGAAAGGTGCTATAACTACTATTATTTTCATATCTAATTATCAATTCATGAACTTCATTACAACCTTTCTTAATCATAATCGTATTAGTCAGGAGGCCCAGCTTGAAAACGTGCTTATTTTTCATTTTCATTAAACATTTTGAGTAGAAGTAGGAAACAGCTTAAAATCTTCTTCTTGCCACTCTGATTAAGATTATTGCTGTTTCCAGCTTGAAATTTTAGTATTTTGGTATTTAAGGGGGTGTTTCCTTCAGGCTCCTACTCCTACAACATTGAAACGAGGTTGAACTGGTTAAGGTAATAAAAGCAAGACAAATAGTACCACATTGATGGAAATTAGTCATATGATTTGATAAAAGGCTTAACACTTAGTTGACATCAAAAGCACGGCATTAGAATGGTCATGTAACCAGATTCGCTCTCTAAGCATGAAAGCGAGGCTAATAACAAGACATGATCAAATGTGCAATGAAGTCTAGCAAACTGATGGAAATATCAGTTATATGATTGTAGAAACTTTTTGCCCTCGGTTGGAATTTATAATTTTGCTTATAGAATGGTCACTTGAGTACTACACTGCTTGTGCATTCAGACTCTTTTTCAATAAAAGGCATTAAAAAGCACAGTTTCTGTTCATCGATATTTCTATTTCTTCTAGCTAATCTTGTGTGAAAACAAAGCGTATTTCTTGGGCACAACACCAAAACAAGGCTAAATGCATATGATTATAATCATTCACTGCTTGTAAGAGTCGTTGTTTATGCACTTTTATTCTTTAGCTTTCCTTGTATGCAAAGGATTTTTTCTTGTGGGATAGTCACTGCAGGTTTCTAAGTTGTGCCACAGTTTGATCAGGAAATAGAAAAGATAACAAAAACCTGCCGCTGCTGCAAAGTAGGCTGTCTGAGCTAAATCTATAATAGTCACACTTCTTCGTCAAGTGAATTGTTTCTAGTGGTTCTACACGTGTCTCCACACTTGCAACCCTTGGAACATCCTAGAGACAACCGAACACAGGTACATCGGTAGTTGACACAACTATCATTGCACGAACATCCGCAGAACGCTAATTGTAAACACGATGCTGATACTTCCTCTTGATTTGTCAACTTGGGCTCAAGAACTCCTTCCTTGAAGAACCACCCATTTTCTTCTGGACTAGCCAGGGATAGACGAGGCTCTTTTGCTGTTCCAAATCTTGCATTGGTAGTTCGCCCACCTTATATGAAGCAGCAGTGTATCCTTTGTAGGAGCAAGGGAATCAAGGTTCTTTTTCACCTTGCGAAATGCTGATGCTCGCTCCTTATTTATATCTTTGCCATTTGATCCATGGTTATAGAGTTGACATAGGAATGCCACGGCATCGGCCAAGACGCTTTCGTGTGGACAAGAACATGAGTGTTACGACACACGATGTTCACCTACTTGTAGCCTGTAGTGGTTACGTCTCTAGCATGGAGTACAATTCGAGTGTCTGCCTCTTCGTGGTCGGAAGACTGCTCCTGCAGACTTTCTCTAGATGCATGGGATGATCATACCTTCAGTATGTCTTTAAACCCTCTGCTAACCACCAGCTCGCGGACAGGATGCGTCTCATAATGCTGTGAAATTTCAGTGGACAGTGAAATGAACAAGGCTAACCTTGTTTTCTTCAACGACAATAAACCTGTCCCAGTTACCAATTCGTTGCTCCCTGCTCTCCACATTTCTTCTAATGCCTTTGTTCTTCCCCTTCTTCTTCTTTGTTCTGGTAACTTCCTTGATAGAATTTGGATTGTACCAGTCGAATACCACATCTACTGTTGTGCATTTTGTCTGAAAAGGGGGAGACGACGAACGCCATGGAGATTGGTACTCCACTCTCCAAACGTCTTTGCACCTGTTGTATTGCCAAGGGATTGGACGGCTGCCATTCCATCGATAAAAATACATGTCTGGCACTGGCTGGTAGGGGGCTGACTTTGATCCACACTCTTGTGTAAGATACTAGCAAGATCCGACTTGCTTGAAGCTAGTCTCAGGCATCCGTCGAGTGTAGCTATCGATAGGGGAATTGGTGAAAGTTTTCTTTGTAAGAGAGTGCCAACGTCAGCTTCGCGGCCAGATTCTAGTGCAACTACCATTCGTCTCAAATGATCTCAGTCTGCCTTCACGGCAATAGTCTTATGTTTATCAAGTGTTACTGGTACGGAATACAAAGTATCAAAGGTCTTCAATTTCCTCTGCTTTAAATTGTCGGGAAACTTAACTTCTTTCTTAATCAACCTGGCATTGACAAACTCATTCCCGATAGTCTTCCTGATTTCTTCCGCTCCCAGCAAATCTTGCTTAATTTCTTCACTTGCAACATCTCCAGTCGAGACTACAACTAAGTTTTTAGTTCTACGAAATTGGTCATATCTCCTAAAGTGTGACACAAGTTTTTGAACGTCTTCTTCGTCACGCTGAATTCTTGCCTTTCTAAGGTCTTTGTGAGCAACATCTTCTTTTTCGGTTCCAATGCCAAACATCTTTTTTGTGTCCTCAGAAAGCTTGGCACGCTCATTATAGGTTAGGCACCAACAATCCCTTGCAGAGTCTGTCCGTGTTATTTCAACTAGCCCTCCTGCTTTGAAGCGTTGAATCTTGCAAAGTTTTAAACGTATTCCACTCTTTGATATGAACTTTTTCCCCAGCTTCGCTTTCATACTCCAGGAGAAAACGTGGTTAAGTGACCATTCTAGCGCCTTGGTTTTGATGTCAACTACTAATTGTTAAGCTTTTCATTGAATCATATGACTAATTTTCATCAATGTGGTACTGTTTGTCTTGCTCTTATTACCTTAACCAGTTCAGCCTCGTTTCCATGTTGTAGGCGTGAAGAGCCCGAAAGAAACACCCCCTTTAAAGCTGGAAACAGCAATATTCTTAATCAGGGTGACAAGAAAAAGATTTTAAGCTATGTTTCCTGCTTCTACTCAAAATGTTTAGCGAAAATCACTTTTTTGCTATCTGCCACCTGACTATTAAAGTAAAATCAGGAGATGAAAAATTACTTCACTCCTGCTGCCAACTAAATACTTTTTACTAATGACAGCTGTCTCTTTTTTATGCCCTGCGGAATGGGAACAGTGTGGAAGCCGTTAGTGAGTCTTACACTTTGTTTTTTTTTAATGTGTGACTGAGCTAAGGAGAAAATGAATGAAACAAATATTTTTCACTCTGAATGAGTCTTAAATTTGTGAGTGTTTCAAATTTAAGGTGTCTTTCAGCTTGTTTATTTAGGGCCTTCACTGCAACTGAATGTGTAGAAAGCCAGTGGGCCATTCATTATAATCACCAGAGTACAACAGACCTTAGTGTCCAGGAACTGATTTCATGTTCTCGGTCAAAAGGATGTTCAGGTGGTAGTACCTTTCTAGCCCTTAATTGGTTACAACAGAGGTAAATGATAACAATTAGGACTTTAACCCTAACATGAGTAATTTGCATATTCTCCCTACCAATCTCTATACATTTGCTATGATATTTACAAGGTGAATTTGTTTGACAATTTAGTTAGTGATCATTTGCTATATAAGTCTCACGACCATAATGCTTGATTCAACAGTCACTGTAATACAGTAAGGAGACGTAAGATGCCAATCACTCTCAAGGGTAAAAGTAAACCCTAATCTGGAAAATGCAGTAAGCTGACTATTTGGTTAGCACCGTGGGCTGCATTGTCCAAAGCTGGGTTATTAGATAACCTGCCTCCCGGTTAGCTCAATTGGTTAGAGCGCCAGATTGTGCTTTGCGGGACGTTGAGGGTTCGAGCCCCGGCAGGACCAGTACTCGTGGCCTTAAATTAACTGAGAAGAATTTACTACCTTTCTATAATATCAAGAAATGGATAGATATTCTAGTCCTCTCAGATAAGGACAAATAAACCGTAGGCCCTGTCTCCTGCAGGGTAAGGGATAGGAGACATCAATTTCGCACGCACGAGATTACTGTGTTGTGGATGTCATACCCTGGGGTGGGATAAGCTAGAAGGTGAGATCGTTACATGGACTGAAGCGGCTGCCAGAGGCGCCAGATGATGCTGACGTCCGATCTCAACCTTATCATTGTAACCAGATAAGTCTGTTGTTTAGAGTGCTTAAAGACTTCGAATTTGGCTTTGACTTTGACTTTGATAACCCAGGGTTAGTCTGATTTAAGATCTGAAAGCTATATACTGTTACCTACATGTTTTATGCCATTTAACTATATCTTTCCTTTCAGAATTACACACTTGTTCCAGCCAAAGAATTCCCTTATGTGGATAAAGAAACAACTTGTAAACGCAATCTTTTGTGAGTACTGTTGTTGCAGAAAACTCTTTTTAAATGCACATGGGCTTAAGTCTCCAATCATGAGCGAGGGAGAAAATCGAGTCTCACTAGGCTTGTGTCCAATTGTCCATCAGGTCCTGTCAGAGTCAGCTGGTAACAAAATTTTCCAACTCATGATTTATCTCTCAGGCGTTAAATACGTTAGTCAGCCGCGCATATTCAAGAAACAATCATCCAAAAATTAAGCTTGATTGATATATCTTGGTTGCTTGGCTATTCTTGATTGATCAAGGAGAAGTTTTTCAAGTGGTAAAATCATGAAATGAAGGGAAATTTTGTCAAGAAAATGGTCTCCGGCATAGTATTTCGTCCTAGATAATGCGTCAAGCATCAAGATGTTCAGACATCAAAACTCAATTTGTAATTAGTATCTGTTGATGCTCATTTTATGTAGGACTGAAAAGGGAGTGAGGATAAGATGCGGGTGTGAGGTGCAGATGTAAGTATACTGGTGTATATTATGTACAACCTTAATTTTTTTTTTTCGACAAATATCTTTCACTTTGAAAATCAGATCCAATATTTTGGATCTAAAGTAGAACCCGAGCTTCTCAGTATGTTATTATTTATTATTATCATTATTATTATTATTATTATTATTATTATTAAACACAACGAATATATGAAATTCATATATCTGAACTGCGGTTATAGAAACGTATTTGTGCACGATCCTCGCACTAAAGAGCACTATTTAAGCAATAGTGAAAATCAGACCTGAAATATTCAAGCCTGTACGGGATTCGAACCACTGACCTCTGCGATACTAGTGCAGCGCTCTACCAATTGAGCTAACAAGCCAACTGGGAACAGGTCATCAATTGGTAGAGCGCTGCATTAGTATCGCAGAGGTCAGTGGTTCGAATGCCGTACAGGCCTGAATTTTTTCAGGTCTGATTTCACTATTGCTTAAATAGTGCTCTTTACTGCGTGGATCGTGCACAAATACGTTTCTATAACCGCACTTCATATATTCAGTTCGTTTTGTTTGATTTATCATCTTACGGGTTTATCTCGGACTAATTTGATGACCTGCTCCCAGTCGTCCTGTTAGTAATTATTACTATCACTATTACTATTATTATGTCGCAGAGAAATCAACTGAATGCTACATTCTAATCAGGCAGCACAGGGCGAGATCCGTAACCTGTGAGCCATGGAGTAAAAAATAAATGTACATTAACTAATCCTAAAAAGCTTTTCCGTTGTGTCTACGTTCCTTCTTCTAACAGGGATTCAAACTTGCACCTTGAAAGTCCGGGCAATATTCAGCGTGCCCGAGAGCACTGCCCTCTGCATCCTTCGCAGTACGTCTGTGCTTCTGCCTCCCACCAGCTCGCGCATCATGACATCCAGCTCCCGTGACCAACCTCCGAGGGCATCCATAATGATGTTATATTGCTTCACCTCGTAGCCTGGGAACTGCTGCCTTAGTTTCCAGCGAAGGGGTCCGTACTTCAGTGTCTTCTCTTCATCCTTTCTTGTCCGATTGTTAACCCACGGGCAGCTCACTTCCAGCGTCACAACTCTCTTGCACATATGATTTACAATGCGTGCATCCATCTATTGCATCTGACCTCTTGTTGATCAGCATATATAGGGACATCCCAATAAGCTTTAACTTCTCTGACTCATACACGGGCTTCGGCTTGTCGGGTGAGTACCAGGGTGGTATCTCGTCTATAAATCCCCTCATCATACAACAGTTCGTAAAACAGTACCTTCAGGGCTGCGTCGTGTCTAGAGAGATACTTGCTCTAGGCCAGCGCACTGCATCCTGACAAGATATGTGCCACACTCTCTGGAGCCTTGCCGCATAATCTGCACCTCACCTCGCCTTCTCCGCTTGTGTGGGTCATCTGACTCGTGTATACTCGCGTTGGCAGTAGCTGCTCGTATAGCTCGACGAGTCCAGCAATTGTGTGTGATGGGCAGTTCTTCCACTCTGTGAGCCACCAGAAACACCCATCGGCACTCAAACTCTCATCCTCCAGCCTAGTAGTCACTAGACGCCCTTGCCATCGTTGGTTTCTGATCTCATCCTCTAACTTCTCAATTTGGCACCTCCGCACCTCTTTCTTGATCCCTTGCGCGTGTTCCAAATCCAAGTCCAGCCCCAACTCCTCCGCGCACTTAGCCGCTTCTTTAAAAATTGACCTACGCCCCATCCTCGCCGCTTGCTCTTCAAACTCCCGTACCATTCCCAGTGTACGATCTTCATTACCATTGAGTCTGACTGCACCCTTGATTTTTGTGGCTTTGTACTCCATTTCAACAGAGCGCAATCCCCGCCCTCCTCTACTTCTTGGCATATACAACAATGCATTAGAACTACATTGGTGTCTACCCCCACTCTCGACAACAATCTTGCGCGCTTATTATTATTATTATTATTATTATTATTATTATTATTATTTTTACAGGGTTCCAGCGCTCCATGAAAGTCCTTGAAAGTCCTTGAATGTAATTTTTTGTTTTCAAGGACTTGAAAACCCTTGAATTTAGTCTCAGCTGCTTGAAAATTTCTGAAAACTCCTTGAAAATAAGTGCAGATGAATCAAAGTCGAAGTTTTCGTTTGTTTTCATTGTTGAAAGTGCAAGTTTCCAGCACAAATCGCAAAAACGAGTTTTCCTTTCAAATCCCGCGTCCGATTATGATGTTTGACACGTGATTTTGTATATTTTGTACCTGATTGGTGCATTGAAAATAACCTTGGTTACCTAGTACTTGATCACTCTGATGTGCATGCTTGAAGTCACGCTTGAATTTGAGAGCCAAGGTCCTTGACAATGACCTAGAAAGTCCTTGAATTGGGTTCCTGAAAAAGCGCAAGAACCCTGTTGTCAGTAGTAACTAGTAGTAGTAGTAGTAGTAGCAGTAGCAGTAGCAGTAGCAGTAGCAGTAGCAGTAGCAGTGGCAGTAGTAGTAACTAGTAGTAATTGTAGTAGTAGTAGTAGTAGCAGTAGCAGTAGCAGTAGCAGTAGCAGCAGCAGCAGCAGCAGCAGTAGCAGTAGCAGTTGACCCCAATTGCAGACCTCTCGCTGACTCATATTGCTCAAGAATTTAGACTTAAAGAAAAGCTCAAACCGCAGCACTAAAACTTAGGAATGGCTCGCAGGCTCAGAGGCTCGGAATAGCTGTTGCCATCTGTGCACCTTTCAGAGCTTAAAAGCCTACATTCTTCAATTTTGCCATCAACAATCCGTAGCATGACGAGCCTCACGCCGTTAGCAACCAAAAAAAGTCTAGGTATCCAGCAGAGAGTCCGTACTTTTAGTCCGCATTCTCTGCTGGATACCAGTGGCTTGCTTGGGTAAAATTTTGATCGTATTTCGCTCCTAATCTGATAGAGGCGTCAACTTTTACACAATCATGTCATCATCCTATGGCGTGAAAAGGTAATTAAAGATGCCGTATCCGAAAAAAGTGTACATGGCCGGCGCTTAAAAATAGTGACAAGACAAAGCGCTCGCCCGGAGTGTGTTGCGGCAGTTACAGTCACGTCGAAGAAACATTTCTTAGTCAATGCTTGCGGATTTAGTTAACTTCATTAATACTGACATAGGCTGCGACGCTTATTTACTACGACATTTAACTGGCGGCCTGAGTGTTTTGTTTTCTAATCAATTTTTACCAGATTTTTGTTTTCGGATCGGAATCAAAACCGACGACCGGAACCGGCCGTCCAGAACCGACGACTTTTTTTCCGCTGTGTTCGGAATCTTTGACAGCTGACGCTTGGTGCTGTAATTTTTGAGCATCCGGTTACCAGTTATTGGGAATAAACTCGGCGTATTACAACCTATAATTTCTTTTGCTGTTTAACGCAGAGTCCACAATACATGGCGGCTTTTTCTCACTGATATTTTATGTCGCATTTATACTTTACACACTGTTCCAGTTTTTTTAAACGATATTCATGCAGTACACATAAGATTCTTTGTCACTGGCCTTCATATGACCTCTATTGGTGCCGGAATCCTCTAGATAGTTGCGAGAGATTACAGACATTATAGGTACGATGTGATTAACGCACTGGTGTTGAAAATCTCTTTGCGCTACCTCCTCCGCAACGATGATTAAAATCGTGAATAAACAGAGACCGGGGGTAACAATAATTGTTTTCAAATCAAGATAGATGTTGAACAAGCTGACAAAGCTTTTAAACAGACAAAGACCAACTTTCGTTTAATGACACGTTACGAACAAGTTTAAACTCCCTTGAACTTTAACAGGGTTCGTACTGTCTTGCAAGTCTGTTAATTTCAGGGCAAGTCCCCCAATGAATTTAACCAATCCTTAGAAAGTCCTTGAATTTTTATACTCTAAAAGCTTCTTGAGAGGGGTGGGACGTTGACTTTTTCCGAAAAACCAACTTTAAATACTGAGTCAAGCGCTGTGCGCTAGAGTGGTTTGGAAATTAACATAGAGCGCGGTAGATCCAGTAATGCGTTATTGACCAAGCAGGAAAACTCAAACCTGAGCCAAGCGATAAGAGCCAAGCGAGAGCTTGCCTGCAGGTTACACAAAGACAAAATGGCTGCAACGCTGGCCACCGCAGAAAACGAAAAATAAGCAAGGGTTAATAGCCAATCAGCTCACAGAATTTGCTGCATCTTGCACCGCTTGCGGAACCAGCCATATAAAAAGGAAAGATAATACATCGGCGTAATATAACTCTTAAAGCAAGAATCTCTCCCAACATATTCATCTAAGGTAGTAAAAGTTTAAAATGTTATGAAAGCTGAAAAAGAAAGGGTTCCGGTGTCGCGCTTATTCAGAGTTACAAGTTTGAATGGCCAAGGGGTGGGCACTTATTCAAGGAAATACGGTATATCGATCACTTGAGGCTGTGCGCGTTACTTTGTGTTGTTTCATACTTTATATTATCTCATATTACCCAGTTTGTCAGGAAATCAATCGTCGTCGTGTGTTTACGCCCTACAAAAACGTCGCATCAGAGATTTCACGATCTAGCTTCGCAAAGAAATGTACCAGCAGTGTTTTGCCTTGTGTTATTTATTGAGTTTTTTTGGCAGCATTTTTTGTTTTGATGTTCTCTTCCCGTCGCGGTTTGCAGGGCGACTTTTAACAGTAAATGAAGCTGTTTTTCAAATTTTTGTCTCAAACGACTATTTATTCCTGTCGCTCTGCTGTAGATATAGGTGAAGAGCTCAAATAACAGAAAAGTTTGCGTCACAAGAATTTCTTCACATTATATATGCCAGAAAACCTCAGGCATTACTCTGAATGCCAGAACTTCAGCCTGGGTGAACCAGAAAGGATAGACAATACTTCCCTATATTAACCATCAATGAAAAGCTAAGTGAGTCAAATATCTCAGAGGCGCTCAGACATTAAACTGAATGCCAGGACTTCAGCCTGGGTGAACCAGTAAGGCCGATAGACAACACATCCCTAGATTAACCTGTGAATGTCAAAGAAAATAAGAATGTTAGGTATCCCAGAAGCACTAAGGGATTACTGTGAATAGCAGAACTTCCGTTCAGCCTGGGTGAACCAGAAAAGATAAACAACACTTCCCCGTATTGACCATGAATAAAAAACTTAAAGTATGTTGTATATCCCAGAAGCGCTCAGGCATTACACTGAATGCCAGGACTTCAGCCTGGGTGAACCAGAAAGGATAGACAATACTTCCCTATATTAACCATCAATGAAAAGCTAAGTAAGTCAAATATCTCAGAGGCGCTCAGGCATTAAACTGAATGCCAGGACTTCAGCCTGGGTGAACCAGTAAGGCCGATAGACAACACTTCCCTTGATTAACCTGTGAATGTCAAAGAAAATAAGAATGTTAGGTATCCCAGAAGCACTAAGTGATTACTGTGAATAGCAGAACTTCCATTCAGCCTGGGTGAACCAGAAAAGATAAACAACACTTCCCCGTATTGACCATGAATGAAAAAACTTAAAGTATGTTGTATATCCCAGAAGCGCTCAGGCATTACACTGAATGCCAGGACTTCAGCCTGGGTGAACCAGAAAGGATACACAACACTTCCCCATATTGACCATGAATGAAAAGCTAAGTATGTTGTATATCCCAGAGGCGCTCAGGCATTACACTGAATGCCAGGACTTCAATATGGGTGGACCAGAAAGGATAGACAACACTTCCCTATATTGACAATGAATGAAAAGCTAAGTATGTTATATATCCCAGAAGCGCTCAGGCATTACTCTGAATGCCAGGACTTCAGCCTGGGTGAACCAGAAAGGATAGACAACACTTCCCTATATTGACCATGAATAAAAAGCTCAGTTTGTTGTATATCCCAGAAGTGCTCAGGCATTACGCTGAATGCCAGGACTTCAGCCTGGGTGAACCAGAAAGGATAGACAACACTTCCCTATATTGACCATGAATGAAAAGCTATGTGAAACTTTGTTATATATCCCAGAAGTGCTCAGGCATTACAGTCAATGCCAGGACTTCAGCCTGGGTGAACCAGAAAGGATAGACAACACTTCCCTATATTGACCATGAATGAAAAGCTATGTAAGTTATATATCCCAGAAGCGCTCAGGCATTACACTGAATGCCAGGACTTCAGCCTGGGTGGACCAGAAAGGATACACAACACTTCCCTATATTGACCATGAATGAAAAGCTATGTATGTTGTATATCCCAGAAGCACTCAGGCATTACACTGAATGCCAGGACTTCAGCCTGGGTGGACCAGAAAGGATAGACAACACTTCCCTATATTGACAATGAATGAAAAGCTAAGTATGTTATATATCCCAGAAGCGCTCAGGCATTACTCTGAATGCCAGGACTTCAGCCTGGGTGAACCAGAAAGGATAGACAACACTTCCCTATATTGACCATGAATAAAAAGCTCAGTATGTTGTATATCCCAGAAGTGCTCAGGCATTACACTGAATGCCAGGACTTCAGCCTGGGTGAACCAGAAAGGATAGACAACACTTCCCTATATTGACCATGAATGAAAAGCTATGTATGTTGTATATCCCAGAAGTGCTCAGGCATTACAGTCAATGCCAGGACTCCAGCCTGGGTGAACCAGAAAGGATAGACAACACTTCCCTATATTGACCATGAATGAAAAGCTATGTAAGTTATATATCCCAGAAGCGCTCAGGCATTACACTGAATGCCAGGACCTCAGCCTGGGTGGACCAGAAAGGATACACAACACTTCCCTATATTGACCATGAATGAAAAGCTATGTAAGTTATATATCCCAGAAGCGCTCAGGCATTACACTGAATGCCAGGACTTCAGCCTGGGTGGACCAGAAAGGATACACAACACTTCCCTATATTGACCATGAATGAAAAGCTAGGTAAGTTATATATCCCAGAAGCGCTCAGGCATTACACTGAATGCCAGGACTTCAGCCTGGGTGGACCAGAAAGGATACACAACACTTCCCTATATTGACCTTGAATGAAAAGCTAAGTATGTTATATATCCCAGAAGCACTCAGGCATTTTTCTGAATGCCAGGACTTCAGCCAGGGTAAACCAGAAAGGGTAGACAACACTTCCCTATATTGATCATGAATAAAAAGTTCAGTATGTTATATATCCCAGAAGTGCTCAGGCATTACTCTGAATGCCAGGACTTCAGCCTGGGGGAACCAGAAAGGATAGACAACACTTCCCTATATTGATAATGAATGAAAAGCTAAGTATGTTGTATATCCCAGAAGCGCTCAGGCATTACACTGAATGCCAGGACTTCAGCCTGGGTGAACCAGAAAGGATAGACAACACTTCCCTATATTGACCATGAATGAAAAGCTATGTGTGACAGAGTCACTTAGGCCTATTTCCTACTTAAAACATGCTTGTTCTGTTTATTTTATTTTATGGAATTTTAGCGATTTGTCAGTAATGTTAGTAATGTGTTAATTCTGTTAGTAATGTGTTAATTGTATTATTCCTTTAACTGCCGATTTCCCTTATGTAATTCCTGTTTAATTGCCGATTTCCCTTATGTAATTCCTGTTTAATTAATCGCTCCTGGCCCAAATTTGGTTTAAAGTTATTTTTACCTTTTCCTGTATTTTACTATAAGTTACAACCGTTTGCTCGGTGAGTTCAGTTGATTTGTTGCCTTCCAGAGAGTGCCTTAAAGCGGATTCTAAGCTATACTAGCTTTTGGTATGTTTCAGTATTTTATGTTTGTTTATGTTTGTTTGAGCCCTAAGCTTAGCATGTAGTTGTTTCCATTTGTATTTTTGTAGTGATTTTCGGGTTAGAATTTGCTTAGTTTAGCCACATACTCTTTTTATCTTACTACTGTATCTTATTTATTTACTCTGACCTTTGTCGCACAGCATGTAATTTCTCTGCTATATGAACTACAATTGTTTTCGTTTTAGCAGCTGTAATATTTTGCTTACCTGCTTCCAATTCATTGTTGCTATGATTCCTGTGTTTTCATTACACTAGTAATTTCATTTTCTCCTTTCACTGTTTTATACTGTATTAGCTCAAGTTGTAATATTAAGCTTTGCTTGTAATCTTTGTTGAATTCATGCCTGGTGTAGCAATCACTATTTTTGATAGTTTCTGTCACACAATTTCCTGTTTTCAAGTACTTTGTTTGTTTCCTTTCTTTACTGAATTATTTCTGTCTGTAGGTTATCTTTTACTGTTAAGTACTTTTTCCTAAGTCATTTTAATCTTGCTACATCATTTGGCTCATTGGAACTTTGTTTTCTTATTTATTGTTTAGTGTCACTCGTTCCCGTTTTTTTTTATTGTACAGTTGCATTTATTTGCTGTGTATTAAACTTGTAAATCTTCCCTCGGATCTTTTGTTCTTACGTCGACCGTTTTGGCCGTCTTACATATGTATGTTATATATCCCAGAAGCGCTCAGGCATTACACTGAATGCGAGGACTTCAGCCTGGGTGAACCAGAAAGGATAGGCAACACTTCCCAATATTGACCATGAATGAAAAGCTAAGTATGTTATAAATCCCAGAAGTGCTCTGGTATTACTCTGAATGCCTGGACTTCAGCCTGTGTGAACCAGAAAGGATAGACAACACTTCCCTATATTGACCATGAATGAAAAGCTAGGTATGTTATATATCCCAGAATTGCTCAGGCATTACTCTGAATGAAGGACTTCAGCCTAGGTGAACCAGAAAGGAAAGACATAATTTCCCTCTATTAACAGTGAATGAAAAACTAAGTTTGTTATATCCCAGAAGCTCTCAGGCATTACGCCGAATGCCATATAAATCTTAGAAATATGACAAATAAATATATATCTCAGAAGTGACCAGGCAACACTAAACAAAATAATATTGTTGCAGGATAAGACTTCAAGAACATAGATTTTTTTAAATGATACAATGTTGACTATGCCTTACTTCAATGGGTGCACAGAATTTAAAAATTAAAATGTCATACACTGCAGGCAGAGCACATAAATTAACATCACATGGCTCCTCTTCAAGGAGAAAGAGCAAGTCATCTCTTAACCCCTTCCATCTGAAACAGACAGAAAAAGAAACAGTGAATAAATTTTCCACCTTTATAATCCAAGCTTACCACATTTTTGCTGGTAACTGGGTAAAAGTGAAGAACAGCTCCCCTAAAAGTCTGTCGGCCAACTGTCGGCCAACTGTCGGCCAGCAGTATGCCAACTGTCCATCAAACTAAGTATCCCAAGTGAGATTTTAAGACATGTGTTCCAATAGAAAGTGAAATACCATACTGCAAGCTGGAACTTTTTATGCTTGTCAATGCAGAAATGCAGAGTTGTACCTACCCCCCAATATTTGCTTTGCTCTTTAGGAAACACTCAGCAAAGGCTTCCCCAAAAGGAACATCAGCAGAGGCACATTCCTACAAATAAATTGCATGTATCACTCAATAATGAATTAACTGAGCTGAAGTCATATAATGTTCACTACTAATGGTAGATATATAATCACTGTTCACCACAGATAAAATATGTTCACTTTTATGGACACCTTTCATCTGCCTTTCTGTAAAGTCAAGAAAGCCAAGAAAGCTCTCACTAATTGATTATAAATAAATTGCATAACAAATACCAGTAGGCTGAATATGTTTTGTGTTATTGTATAATTCCACTATGATGCATGTCATTTAGCATTGCAGGTATAACCTACCTTAATAACTTTGCAGAATACACAGCATTCTGTGTCCAATCCTTGCTTGCAAAGTCAATTGATATATTTTTTGGCATCACCAGCTCTTTGCTTGAGCAGCATTATCAGTGTTTTGTAATCAAGAGTAACTGTCATGAAAAAAGACAAGAAGATAACAAGAAGTTGAAGTTAAAATAGCTACACCAAAGATCTCAAATGTTATACTTTCCCAGATATTTTCTAACACTGCCAAGCATAAAATGGATTCAATTATTACTATCACGTAGCTAGACATGTAACATAACAACATTGCAAAAATAAAAAATAATAAGATAAAAATATAAAGAGTCAAGATTGGCACACACAAATAACCTGGAAATTTAACTTTAAGGCATCTTCCATTAACTACTATTCCAGTTTTCTCAATGGCACCCCTCTGGCGATTTAAATCTTTTATCGTAGAAAAATAGAAATGAAATAAATTATAATACTGTCAAGACCCTATCAAGGAAACAGACCCGAAATTTCTCCTAAAGTAGCCATAAAAAGTGATCATAGCTAGAAGACTTAGAGGCTCAGCGTAAAATCAAACTCAGCCAATTATGTGATTTTCCTGCCAAGCAGAGATGAGTAATGATACACCGTGAAACCAGCATTCACAACAAAACATAAGACAGCAAACTCACTTTTTCCAATCTTAATAAAAATATAAACGTAATACCCGTCCACATCATTTACATGTGTCGGGAGGCTTTGAAGAATGAGGCATAACACAATAGATGCTATTCTTATTCAATGACATGTAAATGAGTGGCCGGGTATTCTGAAGTTTAGCCATTATCGAAAAGGCTGTCAAGGCGATGATGGAAACTTATCCGGTTTATGACGTCACTCCGTAGCAACCAGCCTTTTCGAATATTTGAACTTCCGTTTACCTGTGGCTCGTGATGAATCTTCTACATTTTTAAACATCTATGTTCTGTTTTATTCCAGTTTTATACATTCTGCCTCACTTCCCTCACATTATGTGGTTTTCTTAACGTTGAAGACAAATTTTCCTGTCGTGCCAAAACTTCTCAAAATTTTGTGGCTTAATTCCCTCGAGTTGTATAGTCTACCTGTTCACATTAATTTCTCCTCTGTTTCCAGAAGAAAAGAGAACATCAGAATGAAGGATCTTGTAGGTCAACATGGTCCGCTTGGTGTGAATGTGGATGCGACCATGTGGCACGATTATCTCGGTGAGTGCTCTGTATAAAAAGTTCAAGTGTCGTGGAGTTAAGAAAGGTTTGAATAGGATGAGAATTGTCTTACTTTGTGTTGTACTTCGGTGTGGCCTCTAAAACGATGATTTCTTAATCTGTTGTCATAAACAGTTGAGTAAAAAGAGTTAGGGAAAGGCTACTGTAAGTTACAGTAATAAGTCTGATCAAACCGCCACATCGGCCGGCAGTTGGCCTTTACGTATCGGCCAACCTTCGACCAAATTTCGGAGACGTTTAGTCAACAGTCGGCCGACTGTCGGTCAGCAATTGTCCAACTGTTGTGAGTAATCTTGTTAAAATTCCTCTTGTTTAGAAAATGTGCGTTTTCGCACATTTTCTAAAAACGTACAAACGTTCATTTCCAGTGTTCTTTTAAATTCTAAACAATGTTTCCTGTACAAAAGCAGTAATGGAATCTTACGACATGAAAGTTTGTTGAAGATTCTCAAGGAATTCAATTCTCAGTTGCCCTATGCGAGAAAGACCATTTGTATCCGGCCTAAAATCTGTCCCCAGGGGCGGATCCAGTAATTTTTGATTGGGGGGGGGGTCCAAAATTTGGTTCAGAAAGGACTGTTGGAGTCTTTTGAGGCAAATTACTTCTCCCCCACACCCCCCACACCCCTTCCCACCAGTCGCGGTTGCACGTTATAATTTCATGGCCGCTTAAACTTGGACTCATTTAAAAGATCGGCCAGTTAAAAAGTGATGTAGATCCTGTCGATGTAAAAATTTCAATTTCAAAGTTGTAAGCGTCAGGTCTGTTAGGGGGGGTCCAGACCCCCTGGACCCTCCCCCTGGATCCGCCACTGGTCCCATAGACCATCATTAGGCAAGAGACTAAAAATGGAGTCAGTCTCTCCTCCGCTCGCTTGACCTTTTCTCGTTGTTGTTTTTGTTTGTTTCGTAGGTGGGATTATACAGCATCACTGCACCGACACAGACATCAATCATGCGGTGCAAATCATAGGATATGATTTTAACGGTGCGCTTTCCGTTTTCAATACATAGCTTGTAGAGTTGGTGATATTTGAAAAAAAAAGAAAAGTACTAAAACTAAATCAGTTAGACTTTATGGTCCACTGAAACACAACAATAAAGTTGGGATCCAACCGAGATCTCTTGAGAGAAATGGCATGCTGATAGAGGTAAAAAAGGTAAAACCTACTCAGGCACCATATGGCTCATCGGGCCGGCGCTTAGCTCCGCTTTCCGTAGCACGAAGCGACTAGGAGTATTTCTCAAAGCTTTCATATTCAGATGCGGGTTGAGTTGGAACTTTTCCTCTACTCAACACTGATTACTATTTTCCTTCCCAATTTCAGGCCATATTTGGTACTAGATCGTCAGAAATTCCTGGGGAGAAGGCTACGGCGACAAAGGATATTTGTACATCAAAATGGGCGATAACCTGTGTGGTGAGTATTGTGAAGCTATGCCCTCTTGAGGTTACCGTGCACCTTCAGGGTTGTCCCGCGTGCAAGCGATGTAGCGCGTCCGGTTTAAACTGTAGATATCTAAACCCCATATCAAATTAAAGCTTATAGGACTGGCTATCAGACTATACCAAAAATTTTGAAAACAAAAATGAATTGTTGAATTTTTCACGACTTCTAAATGCGAGCGCCCGAATCACCTTTTGAACGTTACATGTTAAAGCGAATTTTGTTTTTCGCTTATTTAAGGTGGCTCGTACCAGTTTCCTCGCGCGGGGAACATGTCACTCTTGCGTGACGCGCGCGAGAGAAACGTGCGAAAGAAGCGCGAGATTTAAAGATGAAAATTCAAAACAAAGATGGCCGCGCGTGGAATTTTTTCTACTTTTGGGAGAAGTTTACCTAAGAGCTTGTATTTGATGTGTTGAGCGGCCACTGTGAATGCAGGAGATAGAAACTAAGATAACGAAGACGATTTTCGGAAAAGTAAAAGTTGCTTCACTTCAGATTTAAAAGAAATATTCAACCGATATGAAATCTTGCGACGGCGAAAATAGAACTCAAGTGAAGGATAATCTACCTGAAGTGGAAGAAGACTTTGAAACTTCAAGGAAAATAATATGATATAGCCAGAATTCATGTGTAGGATTTTTAAGATGAGCTCAGGAGGCTGTCTTTGACGGCTGTTTAATGATTTTCTTAGCAGTAAACGTCTGTAAACATCAGATCGTAGGTGCTCGCGCGAACACACGCAATTGTCAGCGGTAGCTAAAACAGATCATGAGCAAATGCCGATCTTATAGAATCCAGATTTTTAAATGCGCGAGAACGCGCGTGGAAATTGCTAAACTCACGAAAGCTATTGCATGAAAACAAGTCCGGTGACCCCTTCTTTTTATTGTTCCAATATGATAATAATGTCGAAAGGAATCATCAGAAAAACAACTAGAAAATTCTACGGAAGGAAATTTGCAATGTGTGAAAATTTCCCTTTTTGTAGATTTTCTGAAGTTCCACACCGTAGAATTTTTTAAAAATCTTTGTGCATTTTCCTTTTCAAATGCCAAAAGCAATCACTGAAAAATATTAGGGGGTCACCGGGTTAGTTTTCGAATTATTTAAGCCACAAGCTAAAAAATGCGTCTGAATAAGCCTATGAAAGCGTTGCCATGGAAACTGCTAGTAACGAAATGACACTTATTTTTGGATAACCAATGATTATGTAATTCAACCCCATAAAAGTGTTCAACTTGCCTTGGTCAATCTTTCTGTAGTATTCTTTCAAAGTTACAAACCATCAAAAAGATCAAAACTGGTACGAGCCACCTTCATATGTTCCTCCGTTTCCGGGGCCAAAGCGCTAAAAAAAACGTGTGCGCGATTTGCCATATTCAATTTCAGTGAAAAGTTGAAATAGGATTAAAAAAAAATGTGGAGTGATCGTACAAAAATCGCGGTTGAAAAAAAAGTATTTAGAAATAAAAAATTCGGAGATACGTTTTTTTGTTGTTTATATGTAAAACTAGCTACTGTCAAAATTTGAGAGCAATCGAACAAATTCCCTTTGACTTGTAGCTCTTAAAAGGTGATTCGGGCGCTCGCATTTAGAAGTCGTGAAAAACTCGACAATTAATTTTTTTTTTTCGGTATAGTCTGATAGCCAGTCCTATAAGCTTTAATTTGATATGAGGGTTTAGATGTCTACAGTTTAAACCGGACGCGCTATATCGCTTACACGCGAGACAACCCTGAAGGTGTACGGTAACCTTAACCGAGTGCTGTTGCAACAACCCCACAAACTGTTCGATGTATTCCTGTTCATTAAAGTCGTTAAGAACACAGGACATTGAACACTTTTTTTTCTCATTGCAAATTCTCACAAAGGCAGTCATACTAAGAAACGTTATATCCAAAGGGGAGGTCAAAACATGCATGGGCCTCCCCCTCCTTTCCGTTTGCAATTGATATATCACAGAATAGAACAGCCTCCTAAATTCCTCCTCCTCCTAAATTCAGTCAGACTCTGGTGTGGCCCCTCTGCACACACACCTCCCCTCCCCCCCCCCTACCTATGTTTAAAAAAATCTTGTCATCGCTCCGCAACTTTTGAGTTGACTTTTTTTTTCGGGTACCACATTGACTGCAGCGAACAAAACCGTAATAAAAAAATAATAAATGCGTGATTTTAAGAAAATAAAAAAAAAATCAAAGTGAATGAATAATGCAGTACAAAAATTACTCGTGTTACTTCCTCGTTCATTTCTCGTCCTTTTATATCTCAGGTGTAGCTGACTCGCCGTCCTTTGTAGTAATCTAGTTCCAAAACGGACAGTAGCAACGACCACAATCCTTGACTTCGACGCGGCTTTTTCGAATGTCCAGAATCAAGGGATTTGTTTGGACCAAAAACGACCACGCCCCACTGCCCCAATAAATCATTTGTAAATTGTAAATAATGAAAAGCTCTTGTCGTAGAAGAAAGCTCTCAAAGTTTCCATAGCCTCTACAAAGTAAAAAAGAAAAATCATTTTTATATTGAAGCATTTTCCTAATACTCTTTTTATTCCATTTTGCGTAGATGTTTTTGAATCTTTACTTAACCTGACTAGAAATGGAAGATCTTCTGTGAAGGCTTTTCAGTTTTAAAGACCGTGTACAAAATGTTAAGAAAACAATTTTATATTACGATTTTTATATTCAACCATTTTTGCATAAAATAGTCCTTTTGTAATATTGCACGTAGCTGTTTTTGAACCTTGAACACTTGAACTCCCAGAAGTGATTAACATGTAACTTCTCCCTTTAATATCCACACATCATTAAAAACTTGATCATTGGATAATGCAATTCAAGACTTTTTATTGGCTTAGCCATTATGGTATATGAGCCAATATACCATAATCTAATATCTGTACATTGTAATATCCGGTTTCTTCTTACAAAATAAACGCCTCGTTGGCTATCCATCATCTCATATCCAACGCGCACTCGTGGAATAATTGTTAATTGTCCAGGAATCAAGCAGTAATTATCTTAGTCTAACACAAAATTCTCGTGTAGCAACTAGAGGGGAGAATTCACAATCAGATCCTGGAACTTTAAGAGTAAGAACTGCCTGTGTGAGTGTTTCTGGGGAGTGTTACAGGTAGAATATGTCAATTCCTTTTTTACTTTCTCTCTTGTGTGGTCTACGCGGGGTGCAACACTATACACTTAAGTCAAAAAGACGTAAATAAATCTGAGAGTGAAAGACAGACTGTTGTGACGACCTTCACTGCAGTGTCTAGATAGGGTGAAGTAGGGAGACTACAGAAAAAATGCTTGTTGGTCTGATCATGAGATGATCAGCCACAACTGACTATACCAGAATCTATCCCAGCAAGGTACCTTGTATTGCGGACCGTGTAACATTTGGGAAAGCTCGAGAAGAAGCCTGTGGAGGACACGAGGGGTTTTTCGTGGGATGTAGAAAGTCGTAAGTTTGACCGGGCCTCAGGACCTGCGCTAGGTCGCAATGTTAACTGACCGAGGCCAGAGAGCCTGGACCCAGTTTTGCAATGCCGGATAACGCTATTTAAGGGTTCAGTGTCAACAGAACGTACAATGGATAGAGTTTTATCCACTGGGTTAGGTCCAGTGCGTGTCAAACGCAAGTAAACTTTCCCCCAACCCTTCCCCCTGGAGATCCATTAAAAAGAAAATAACACCAACATGTCAAATTTACGACATCAACGATAAAGTTAACAATTTGGCCCCAAAACAGCATCTTTATTAAACCGTATTTTATCAAATATCAACTAAACATACCTGAAATATTACAACAAACCATGCCTTCTAAAGAACATTTTTCCATGATAGATGCATTGTCATTGGATAGTAAAACGAGTTACAAATGGTATCTTTGCTTTATCGTTTCCGTTGCCAATATCAAAAAAGCACTTGAAAAATGGAGAGGAAAAATTTCGTGCCTGTCTTAGCCATAAAACTTTAAGCTTTGATTATGGGAAGCTTTGAATATGAAAAGCTATTTCAGAAAAATGTTTCTGTCCAATTGAATACAACCACTACTAGAATCCCGTGACTACAATTTCAAATCTCACAAACTGTATACTGTTTGTATTTACGAAAATATAGAAATAATAAGTTTCCAATTTCATACGACGACACTATTCTTGTGCAGCTCTTCATGAGCCGTGTCAAATTTTTGTCCTAAATAAATTGTACGAATAATATAAATATTTATACCTATTCTTTCAATGAAGCCGTGTTTCCGGGAAGGAAAAAGCAAAAGTGTTATTGAAAGTGAGCGAAGAAGTTGTACAAAATTACATCCCCAAAATACGTTTTTTCGAAATAACTACCATGTGAAAAAAGTTTTCAGGGGGGAGAATCCCACATCATTTTAAAAATGTAACTTGAAAATTCTGACTAATTATTGCCAGCAACTTTGTCACCGTCGGTGTCGACAGTTGCTGCACCTGTAATGCCCGTGTTCTTGAGAAGGGAGGAAAGCGCTGACACCTTATCATCTTCACTGCTGTCGCTAAAGTGAGCACTGTCACTGTCGTACAGCCGACCTCCAACCAGCGCAGTGCGCAGGCGCGCCTTCATTGAGGAGCTGAGTGGCGGAATTTGATCGCGTGGTATCAGGAAGTTGGACAAGTTACACAAGTCAACGAAAACCTTGTAACGATCACTGGAAAAGAAAAATAATAAGTTTCAAAGTAAAACTTGATTATTGGAGAAACCATTGAGAAATAATTGAGAAAAATTGCGCTCTAAATACTGAAATCGTCGTCTGTGTAAACCAACCTGACCGTGGACCGAAGGTACTGGTACCCAGACGTCCCGCCAGTGCCCATTTTACTGCCAATCATGCGCTGAACCATCATCAAATGATTGTCTGTGAAGCAAAAAGAAATAGTTCTGCTAAGCATGCACACAGTTGAATGCCGGTCTTTATCTGAATGTGACCAGGGAAACGAACAACAGCTCGAAATACTGGGAGGCCCAGTTGACTGAAAAATGGTGGTAACTAATTGAATGAAAAAGGTAATTCTTGAGAAGTTTGCGACTGTGACGAATTTCTCTGAATGACATTAATGTCAATGTCATTAATATTCGGGATGGGTCAATTTTAAGATTCAAAAAGCGATTCCATCATGACCCCATTGAGAAATTCAAGTAATATTCCGCAACCAGCTGTGCAAAAATTGCTGCCAACCATACTAAATGATTGCGAACTAGACTTACATCGCCGGTTGATTAAATTTGAGTCGATGTTAATCAGTAGTTGAAGAAATTGAAACGGTTGGTTAATTCGCGGTTCCTCCCCGGAGAAACAGACACATAGGAAAAACTGGATGAGTTTGATAAGAGTTAGGCTGTGAAAATAAAATAGCTACAAAAAGAACGAAAAGTTATTTAAAGGCACTCCTAACCCTTAAATTATTACTAAATAAACTGAGCCAATATCCAAGTATTACACAAACAAGACCTGACTGGGAGAATTGTCACCCCGAAAATTCAAACTGTTTTTCTAGTTGCCGTGAACGGCGTCTGTGCGGTACACTATCTAGTAAACCTCTTCCCCCTCCCCCTGCCGTACTCTCGAAAGTTATGGAAGACCATCTATCTAATGAGCCAGGTGTGGCTAATTCAATACCCATCGTGCCAATGAAGCTGAAAGAAAAAAAGCAGGATGAAACATTTAAAGTGCACCTAAACCCAAAAATTTTTTTTCGCTTAACGAAATAAACGTATCTTTTGGAGTATTTCTGTGCAAAAATTTTTTTATTTGCTCAAATCTTCCACTTTCTGTGCCCGGTCAAAATACAGAAAATAGGCCGCCATCTTGCCCCACCACCGAGTTTAAAGAGGAATGGCTCTAGCGGGTAATGTGAAGTCAAATGGAGAACACGAAAGTCTGCATTTCACACATTTTCAATTTTTTGGGAAGGTTGTAGCCGATATTGTCCGAAAGTATGCCGACTAAGTGTGTTGTAGAAGGATGTAGCAATGTGCGAAATTTGCAAGAGGGTATCGCGCTCCATACATTCCTCATACAACACACCTAATCGGCATATTTCGGACAATATCAACGACAACCTTCCCAAACAAGTGAAAATGTGTGAAATGCAGACTTTCGTGTTCTCCATTTGACGTCACATTACCCGCTAGAGCCAATTCTCTTTAAACTTGGTCGTGGGGCAAGATGGCGGCCGATTTTCCGTATTTTGACTGAGCACAGAAAATTAAAGATTTGAGCAAATTAAAAATTTTTGCACAGAAATACTCCAAAAAATAAGCTTATTTCGTTAAGCGAAAAAAAAGTTTTGGGGATAGGTGCACTTTAAATTCTGAGCCATTAAAATACGTGTGTACCGAATAGGCATTGAGCTTAAAGGAAATAATATTATTAAATGATTCTGATTCGCTTCTATGCTTGAAGGTGCTACTTATTTTGAAGATTAGCCCACCAGGGATCAACGTTGTCAGGTTTTATTTGTACTAGAGTGAACACGGCTCGTTACATTCGTGGTTACGTCGTACGCGTAGTCAACTGAGAATTAAATAATTTCGAGATAACTTATTATTTACAATATTCTTAGTCGAAGCGACAAAAGGTTTCGTAACTTACAATTTGTGTTTCTGAGTAGTTGGATCCCTTGACTCGCTCTCAATGCTTTATCTTGATGCTTACGTCTACGACCGTTGATGACCAGCTTCGAAATGTCGTTACAGCATAAATTGTTCCTTTTAAATGATAAGTCACATGACCTATTTTTCCCGCCGCGTGCAGTCGAGGCGAATTCGCAATTACGATAATTAATTCTAATTCTTTACCACGCGCTCCACTGAACATGCAAATCATATTCAAATGAAGTAATTATTCCAAATCCTTTCATATATACCAATTATCAGCAGCTTGATGAGCTACACTGCAGATACTCTAAAGTGACAATGTTGCCATCTTTCCTATGACTTTTGGATAATTGAAAAGGAAAATAATAAAAAATGGTGCTTCCAGAGTAAATGTGCATTATTGCAATTTCTCTTTAAGGAGAAATTGAATTTTAGATTCAAACATCAGATGTCATCACGCTATTTTCAGTATGTCGGAAATCAATTTAATGAACAAGCATTTTTTTCGATGGTGAGCATTCACCTCATGCTGGGCATGGGAGTAATGATTGAGGGATGTTAAACTAAAAATTTTAAAGAAATAACGCCTTAAGATATTCTCCAACTCGTAAGTCATATCACTTCATATCATTACATATAATTCTACTACTATGAAAATATGATTGGCTACCTCTTTGCGCATTATTGCGAAAGATGCGAATTCCAAGTACCCAATTTGATGTAATAATTATTCATGTGTGATCATTCACTCGTAGAGTAATACACGTTCCGATGAATATAAACTATACCCCACGAAAGATTGGTATAATTACTTTTGGATCCATCAAAGTAAATGTAATAGTAAGGCTAACCTTGCGTACAGACAGACGCCAGATGTATTCCTCTGGATTATTCACGTAAGCCTTGTTGACTTTTCGAACATAATTCTTAAACTTCGAAGTCACAACTGTCTCGTCTATTTCGTTAAGTACGAGGCTTTTTAACCTATTTAAATCTCTACCTTGAGTGGAAAGCGTATAAAACACCGAAGTGACAGAGAAAATGTAAAACAGCTGCATGACTTCACGCCGCCTTTAGAGCTTTCGAATGTAGCGATGGTGGATAAGGACCCGACGACAAGAAATTAGCAGGCGCCATTTCCGTGTAGGCACGCAACGCGAACAGAGCCTCCTTTTAGTAATCTATGGATCTACCTCCGATGTGTTTCAAAAGCACTTGGCTCGCTGGGTAAACACGCGGTTCTCACCACTTAAAATTCTGACCTTCCCGCTCTGGATCTCATCGGGATTCTCGCCTGTTATTCCCGTCCGGGATCCACAATGATCAAAAAGATTTCTCTTTAACAAGCATCAAGAATGACTTGTTCAAAAGAAAGCCAACTGCGTTCCTAACACGATAAACTCCACGAAGGGTCGTTTATGTCTTTGTTTAAAAATAACGGTATAAAACTCATTTTTCTCTCAAAGTTGGTAGGAACATATCAAACTCACGGGGTACAAATAGTCTCTTACTGAATTTCGTGACCACGCCCACTTCATCGGCCCACTCAAATTGAGTGCGATTTTTGGATGTTATATCATCTTGCCGACTCTCTGTATAAAATGTTAACAATGTACCACCGAAATATTGAACTATAATATCATGGCTTTCCATTTTGTGTATTTTCGTACTACAAAGTAAAGTTTTTCCCTCGTCATTTTCACCTTTTCTCGAGCGGGTCCGTCAAAATTAAGAAGGCGTTCGTGGTCAAAACAAGACCGAGCAAGGAGTCTTGGGCGATTTCTCTCTTACGCAAGCGCAAATTGAAAATGTACTGCCAAAATCAAAGAGAGGAACAAATTTCCTTTGTTTTGATATGTAAATTATCGAACAAGGAGCAGATTGAACCTCGTCAAATAGCTAGTCAAAACAGCCACACCTTCCTCCTTTTGCTCGTTTCCTGTTTTATAAGCGTGAAAGCAGTGGGAGAAGAATCGGGTAGCTCGGAAAGCGCTTCACCATCGTTTACTTACGAGATAAACAAGTAAGATTTGTAAAGTTATTTTCCGAAAGAGCCGGAATAAGTACATTTTTTTCAGGTTAGATTGCTGTTTTTACCCTAAACGTCGTCCAATAAATTTTTGTTGCAGCCTACTAATCTAAACAATTTCGAAGGAAAATATTCAGATGCTTCACCGTCCCCGAAGGGGGTTCTGTCCTGGTCTACCGGTTCACAAGGGAATTACCATTGTTCTTTCTTTGTTCAGGAGTTATCGGTTAGCTATTGTGTATCGTTTGGGCTTTTGTATTGGCTCTTGTGAACCGGTACACGAGGACAGAACCCCGAAGGGTCTCCACTCATCAAAGCGTGTACTGTAGCCAATGTAGTGAATTTTCAGTCTTTTGTTGGGTTTGTCAACCTCCGTGACTCCAATATCATACAATTTTGTATCTTTTCTCTGTGAAATGACCTTTTTAACAGGGGTGTATGCTGAGTATTCGTTGCAGAATCGCTTTGGTTCTCTTATCTCTCTCTTAGACTTGTCCGCCATTATGAAAATTTGCTCAGGAGCGCATCTGGGTTAGCGGCCGCGCCAGGCTGGAACCGACAAAAACAAATGTCCATCGCAGTGGGGAAACAGTTTGATATGATTAGGAAAAATATATTTTGCTTTCAGATACATCATCATTTTTGGAATTAATGTAATAGCGGCGAAGCTGTTATAATTTAGGAACCAATGATTATCTAACAGTTGAACCCACTGGTTTAACATTTTTCGACGATGGACTGAGAAATGTACTTAAAAGATTGAGATGCATTAAAATGCCTAGGGAAACATTTTTAGAACAAAAACTCGTGATTTCTAATGTATTGCATCACCCATAACGCTTGTAATTCCCGCCCATAGCTTTTATACCTGTAATAACTTCAGCATCATAAAGTGTATTGTGCACGTATCGCTTATTCTCATACTGCTTACGTATTCTTACCCCCTTATTCTTTATATCTTCCGTTTGATCATTAATTCCTTCAAAGGAACAAAGATCCTACCTAAGTATCGTATAGATTATTTTCAATAAAGAAGACTACCGTGCTGTTTTCCATATGGCTCCGACGAAGGGCTAACGCTCGAAACGTCAGCTCTTGTAATCGTTACGATGGCCAATTTACCATTTCAACTTTGTTGGTATATCCAAATTATTTCGTTACCCCCACCGACGCAGCCCCAAACAGTTTCTTTAGAAACTATCAGCCTTTAGTCATTTGTTTTCCATATCGCTGCGACTTTTGATTCTGTGGGGCATTTAGACTATCCCATCACCAGCTATAATTTAATTGTAACTCGAGGGGTGTTACACTTAATGTACAATTAGATGCTTCAGTTAATTATAATGAAGCGTAGAAGTCCAAGTGCTTTCCCAAAGAACTAATGATTTCGAATGTGTGCTTGACTTACGCGTAATATCTTTCACAATGCTGAGATCAACTTCAAAGGGGTTTGTTTTTTTTTCCCTTTAGATTTATATTTTCGGCGTAGAGTAAATCACAAAAAAAAAAAAAAAAAAAAAAAAAATACAAAACACTGAGTTTGCCTGCACTGACCTAACCGGGATATCATCACAATGCTGAGGTCAATGTTAAAGAGGTTTGTTTTTTTTTTCCTTTATACATATATTTTGGCTTAGAGTCAACCAGAAAAACAACACTTATAATACCCGCCCTAAGATCTTATACTCGCGCTTGACTTAGTTCCAATATCATGCAAAGCTTTGTGCACGTATCGCTTACTATCGATAAGTAAGACCCTTGAGTAGTTTAGTCAATTACAGACGCAATGGATCACGGTACTTGTTCTGTGAAGACATTGGAACATGAAGACCATCACTTCTACTTTTTTTCATTAAAGCACTTGAAGGTTTCAGTTGGACTTTTGGCTGAAAACTCAAAAAGCATGTGTTTAAGTATTTGTTATTCACCCACTTAAAACTGAAAGAAAAACAAGTCTTTGCAGATTTATGGCCTAGATTTACTTTCACGTTGTGTAGTATTGTAGGCAGAGGCAAAACATAGAAAGATGCACTGAGCACTAAAGCAAATTCGACGCCATAGAAAAGAAAAGAGGTAAAAAAGCTAAGTAGGCAGTGACGAAAAGCTAACCGAGACAACGGAATTATCCGCTAAAGAACCGCTCCGACAAATTTCAATGCAATGAACTCAATTCTTTGACTGCCGGTGGTCAAGGATCGAAAAACCTGACCAATAGGATCGCTACTTTACCATTTATAGTCCGTAGTAGCATGTTAAACAAATATTCTATTGTTTTGAAGCTCTTAAAAGCGCTAGCCAGCGGGATTTAAGCTCTCGTGTGTATTATCAGACCGTCCACGAACTATCACTATGTTGAGCCGGTCACCTCTAGAATTTATATGTTCCCTCGAACTCGACGAGTCTCTGACTCGTGATTCATCTCAGGGCAAAGTTGTTGCTGGTAGTCTTGCTTCCTTTACCCAGAAACTGAGCGGTCAACAGTTGGAAGACGTCCAAAACTCCACTTAGTTCCTTCCACAGCTGGCGGCAACCAAGAAGTACCCCAAACAGGAGCAGGTCACAGACTGGTACAAGTTTTACGGTTACGTACTGGGAAAGCTAGGCTGGGTTTTGCAAGGTTTCAGCTTCGACGAGTACAAATCTAGTGATGCTTCCTTCAAGTTATCCGAGACGACCTTGGAGCTTTTGAGCGCAATGGTTGGTGAAGACAAGTAACTTGTGTCAGTCGTAAAGAACACCTTGGATAGCTTAGAAAAGTCGGAAGAGGGCCAAACTCTGTTCAATAAGAATAGTACATCAGGCAATGATGGTCGCTTCCAAATCCTGCCAAGCACAGTCCGCAATGATCAGGTCAACCTTGCTTTCATTGGTGCCTATTTTGATGCCGATAAGGAATCGAGCGACTACTTTTTCTTCTCTTACGAGTCTCGAGAAATACGATTACACAAGTCAACTCAAGTCTTCACCCTAAACGAAAAGACGTACGCGCAAGTTCGCCTAGCCGTTATCAACAAGTTGGGCAAACGCGCTAAAGATTTTGTCCGCCAGCTGGATTTCTAGACTCTTAAAATTAGCTGCGAACAGAACATTGCTTTGAACATTGCAGCAGGTCAAGTTCAACGATATCGTCTTGTTTTCTTTTTTTCTTGGTTTTTTTTTGTTTTTTTGTTTTCGTTTTTTAAGGAGCTAAATGTACGTAAAGGAAAGAGACTTGCTTTTATGCAAAATCAATACTTTGGCTTTCAGCTTTTTTTCCAATTTGAGTAACGCTTTATTATCGATATCATCAGTAATGTTAACTTACTTCTGTAAGGTTTCCATATATAGTCCCTGCGGAAACTGTTCATGATGTACCGTGCAATCACTGTGGGAGGTATTTTAATAAAATGGTGTGTATTAAAACATTCAGAAAGTAGTTTGGTCTAAAAATTGTTTGCCTTTCTCAATAAGAGTTTGATGAGCTTGGTTTCTATTTCCCTTTTTAAAGGCTTTTTCCTTTCTTCTTTTTACATTCTATACTTACAAGAAGAGGTTAAGTCATTAGAAAATATTCTTTGCATTCGTAGTCCGTCTGTTGCAGACTCCAGTTCATTTCCCTCTGAAAGAAGGGGCGCCCCACACCGTTTTTGAAGTATAGATCTAAATTTCTTCGAATCAGTTGTCAGTCACAGATGGCTTGTTTCGCCGCTGACCTCTTTAAGGACAGATGTTCTTCAGGTCACTCGTACGAAGCATGTTCTCTCTCAGTCCTACGGGTTGTCAGTCTTGTCTGAGAAGGGAGGGAATGCATGTAGAACTCACAATAGTACAATAGACAAATTTTGAATTAAGACGCTATTGACACGCTTGAGGTCTTTAAGGCAGAAACTTCCGCAGTAGCTTTTGTTATAGGCGTAAAGCCCAATATAGCGCTTAAGCCGCTCTGTTTGTGTCGTCGAACCTGACCAATAGTATAGTTTCATCACCATATATGTCTCTTGCTCATGGCGCTTATTATCAATCGATTCTCGAGATTATTTCCGATTGGGGCCGTAAGGTAGACCACAAGCCTGTTTCGTCTCTTCCCTTTCATTGCCTTCAAAATGGACCTGACTAACATTATAAAAACGATCGAACTTGAAGAGTGTTCCACACCCCCAGGAATTGGTCCCATTGCGTTTTCTGAAACTAGTTTCGTCGATGGAGGCAGTCTCGTTTCCTTTAGTTCCGTGACCAATGAGCAACGGAAGAAGGACGTGCTCAATTCCACCCTGCTTTCTCAGTTGGCAGCAAATAAGAAGTACAACCGCGTCACTAACCCCAGCGATTGGTACGCCTTTTATAGGAAGGTGGAAGTCGGGTGGGTTACGCAAAGTTTCAAACCGTTCGAGAGATACGCTTCCTTTCCAAATGAATCTACGATCTCTGATGTTGTGATCAACATCTTCAGTGGGGCCTTAAAAGTTGACGAGGGTGAGAAGAGGACTTTCAAAGACACAATCGAGAGTTTAGAGAAATCGAAAAGTGCGTTAACCCTTTTCGAATCCAACAGCATTGAGAGCAATCGTGGTAACTTCCAGATTTTGGCATGCACAGTTGACAAGAACGAGCAGGTTAGCGTTTCCCACCTTGGTTGCTATTTTCAGTCCACAGAAATAAAAGACAACTATTTCTTCGCGAGGAGGGAAAAGCAGGACATAACATTGCAGGTGTCTGCAGAAGTCCTCATTTTAAACGAAGATGTTTACGACCAAGTTCGCGAAGAAGTCAATCAGAAACTGGGCAACAGAGTCACGCGCTTCCTTTCGCATCTCAACCTATAAATGGTCTCGGTGCATACGAAGAGCTGAATATTATTGTCTACGTTTTTTATTCAGGACGATATAATTTGCGAATTGATAGTGAATGAGACTTTACCTCTGTCAATCTATGTTACCCTTGTCCCTCTTATCCGTTTCGTTCGTTGAAAATTGCTCTTTTGTAATCAGGACATATACCTGAAAAGTGCTCATCGGCAACTTTTAATTCCCTTTAACAAAGTAGCTATTAGAAATTGTTTTTTATCGTAGGTATATTAGTTTTCTTGACACCGAGACCTCGAAGGATATCATGACAACTGAAAAAGGCGTGGTATAATCATAATGTCTAAGCGTAGGTCATGTTTTTCTGTGAACACCTGGGTTTGGTTCACTATGCGTCTTTAATCGATTCCTTTATAGTTAAGCCTTAACATTTTGTAAACTACACGTAGAAAAATCATAATTTGGAATCAATTTAATAGCAGGGCAAATGCATTAACTTCATAAGGAAGCTATGATTATATATCTTAAGCCTACTGGGAAAATGTTTTACTATTATAGTTATTGGGCTGAGAAATGTAACAGAAGCAATAAAATGCTTTGGTGAGGGAAATTAGTAAATATAGGTGGAGATGGAAACATTTTCACAAAGACCGGATATCGTGATTTTTAACGTACTGCTTGACCTATAGGATGTCTTTACAATGCTGGTAAATGTTTTGGCCGATTTGGCGGTGGATTCATGTTGACTTCACACTAATCAGTCCCGACCCCCTGAACTGATGGCGATTCGAATGTAAATTCTTATAAGGTGATATTTTTCCTTTTGACAGTATTTCCTTGAGTTGAAACGCAAAATGTACTGGAGATATGTCGACCTCGTTGACTTCGTCATTTATTGTTATTTGAAGTGGCGTAGCAGAGAGGCTTGTTATTTTGGCTAGGTAAGGGACTTCTCTTACAATAAGTTGCTTGAAAGTTTGGAAATCGTACTCCAAAAGCTCCTCCTCCCCTATCAAAAAGGCAGTGATACGCTTGGAAGAATATTAGTCATAGATGACCTTCATTTGCACTAGAGACATATTTGCACGGGCGTCAAGTGTTCAGCACAAACCTGAAAGGATGACTAATTTTGTCAAACCTGCACACCTTGTGAACATGATGTGCCAAGTTTGTTTAACAAAACATTCATAGTTTCGTGCTACAAACGAAACATTTTCATTGGTCCAATCGTCACAGTTGTCTGCATGGGAAACTGTCTCGTTTGAAAAATAAACATACATGAAAAAACGTTCATGCTTCATGGTTGAACGCAAATGGTAGTATCTAACTGAAAGGAAAAAAACAAACCCCTTTGACGTTGACCTCAGCATTGTGAAGACATTACGCGTAGGTCAAGCACACATTCGAAATTATTAGTTCCTTGCGAAAACATTTGGACTTCTACGTAGGTTTACTCAGTAATTTCCCTCATCAACCGAAGCATGTTATTACATATTGAGTCTAACACCCATCGAGTTACCATTAAATTAATTATATTTTTCATAATGATTCCAGTAATGGAAAAACCATTGTACTTGCGGGTGATGGGATGGTCTGGGTGCCTCAATGTCTTTACAGAATCGATTACAATCAAAAGTCGCAGTGATAAGGAAAACAGCACGGTAGACTTCTTTATTGAAAATATGCTATACGATACTTGGATAGGATCTTTGTTCCTTTGAAGGAATTAATGATCAAATGGAATGTATAAAGAATAAGCGAGATAAGAATAAATAGCGTTATGAGACTAAGCGATACGTGCACAATACACTTCATGATATGATGCTGAAGTTATTACAATGGTATAAAAGCCATGTATGGGCGGGCATTACAAGTGTTATGTTCTTGTTTGGTTCACTTGAAAAAATCAAAGTCCTTTACCGTTAATCCCAGCATTCTGAAGACATCCTGTACAGGTCAAGCAACACATTGGAAATCACGAGTTCTGGGTCTAAAAATATTTCACCAGGCATTTTAATGCATCTCAATCTTTCAAGTACATTTCTTAGTCTATCATGGAAAAATATTATACTAGTGAGTTCAAGTTGGATAATCATTGGTTCCTAAATTGTTGCAGCTTCGCCGCTATTACATTAATTCCAAGAATGATGTATCTAAAGCAAAATTTTTTTTCCCTAATTTTGCTACGTATCATGCACAAACTTTCAAAGCTTAACTATAAAGGAATCAATTAAAGATGTATAGTGAACCAAAGACAGGTGTTCCTAGAAAAACATGGCCTACGCTTAGACATTATGATTACACCTCGCCTTTTTCAATTGTATCCTTCGAAGGTTTGGTGTCAAATAAACTAACATACCTACGATAACAAACCGTGCTGACAGTTGCTTTATTAAAGGGAATCAAAAGTTTCCAATGAGCACTTTTCAGGTATACACCCTGATTACAAATAAGCAGTCTTCAACGAAAGAAACGAACTATTCAGTTCTTTCTAAATTATAAACAATCATTTTTTTTTAGCAAAGGGGAACAAGAATAACGTAAATGTTAAGCCATTAAAGGTAAAGTCTCAATCACTTCTTCGCGAACGTGCTTCAAAACAAAGACTTGTAAACATCTGCAATGCTATTTCCTGCCTTTTCTCTCCGAGAAGAAATAGTCCTCTTCTTTTTCTGTGAACTTAAAGTAGCAACTTGTGAGGGTAACACCAACCTGCTCGTTCTTGTCAACTACGCATGCCGAAATCTGGAAGTTACCACGGTTGCTCTTAATGCTGTTGGATTCTATAAGAGCTGAAGTACTTTTGGATTTCTCTATACTCCCGATTGTGTCTTTCAAAGCCCTCTTCTCAACCTTTTTAACTTTTAAGACCTCGCCGAAGATGTCGATCACAACATCAGAGATCTTGGAAACGTATCTTTGAAACCGGCGGTTTGAAACTGAGTTTTATAAACCTGCGAGCCAAGGGGCTAGCCATGCGAGTCATGCGAGCCACAGTCAAAATTTTAAGAAGTTTTACTTGTTCCATTTATATTCGCATGAGAACAAGGAGCGAAGCTGTTAAAATTACGCGATTTACTCACCATTCTTGACACCAATACACGGAGTTGCCCTGGAAGTATTGTTCTCTTTTCTCTTGAATGATTTTCCACGTGGATATCAATGAATGACGTACAGGAGTCAATGGATACCATTCAACCACCCATTCGCGAGTAGCGGTAGGGCGGTAGAGCCGTACGTTTTTCTCAGAAAATATTTTTACTCAAGTCTTAAGTAATTTGATAATTAAGTAACTTAATTTTTTTACTTAGGTCTTTGTCATTTTTTTACTTAAGTCTCTGATCATTAATTGTTCAGCAGATAATTTTTGAAACGTGAAGCTGACTGTCCCTCTTATTCTCTCTCAAGCTCTGGACTCTTGCAAACGGCTCAAAGCTTTCATATTCAGATGCGGGTAGAGTTGGAACTTTTCCTCTACTCAACACTGATTACTATTTCCCTTCCCAATATCAGGCCATATTTGGTACTGGATCGTCAGAAATTCCTGTGGAGAAGACTACGGCGACAAAGGATATTTGTACATCAAAATGGGCGATAACTTGTGTGGTCAGTTTTGTGAAGCTCTGCCCAGGCTTAAACTGAGTGCTGTTGCAAGAACCCCACAAACTGTCCACCGAAAATCATGCATTGCGCGCGCAGCCTATAGATTATTCACTAATCTGTAGGTACAGATTGGTGAATAATCTGTAGGTTGCGCTGTTTCCCAGAATAAACTGTGGGCGTCTAGACAATGAGAAGACAGATGGTGACTACAATGTATAATAAGATATATTTATCAGTGACCAGTACATGACTTTTAGGGGTACTCCATTTAGGTACTCCTGATTACTTGGCAAATCTGTTCGCTCTCTATACACCTCTCCGCTCCCTCCGTTCCTCAAGGTCCATCAATCTGTCTGTCCCAAGATCTAGAACCTCTACCTATGGTGATAGATCCTTTGCGTGTGCATCCCCCATGCTTTGGAACAAATTTCCTGATTTCATAAGATATTCCGAAACCTTAGATTCCTTTAAAACCAGGCTCAAGACTCACCTTTTTAAAATCGCTTTTGATTTATAGTTAATTTTTATCTTATTTTTGTAATTACTTTAAACCTTATGTAAAAGGATTCAGACTTATATTATGTATAATGCGTTTTTAAGAACTGTATTATTATTATTATTACTGCTCCATAGGGTACTCCATGGAGTAGGGCTCCGAGTTTTTTCATCTCCCTCTTGGAGCTTTATTTTTTTAAAATTTTAAGTTTCATGTTTCAAGTTTGATGTTTGAATCAGTTCTCTGATAGGACACCAGAAGAGTTTAGAGGTTGGCGACTGTTTCTTATTTTCTGAAAAAAAAAAAAAAAAAAGGCTCATTTAATCTCCCCTCTACTCTTGAGTAAAGTGGCCCATACAGGTGAGCTCAGCTTAATGGTTTCCATAGCATGAAATTACAAGGAGTATTTCTTCTCCCCCCTGGAATGGGATGCTAGTCCTTTGCAAGGTAACCCCCCCATCTTTTCATTCTGCTTGACCCTGACAATTTGCTGGTAGTCTCTCTGTACTCCAGGTGGAGAGAGGCATTGTTTGTCCGAGTAATAAAAGAACCTGGCCAGGTCTGAAACTCGATCAGAGTCCACCACACCAATCATTAGGCCACTGGGTCTCCCACTTTCCCAGGTTCTGATTGAAGTAGGAAGTAATCAGTGTTATTATCCAACTACACTCCGTGGAGTACAAATAACACCCAAGATGAATACAAATGTCACGTGGTATTTGTACTCCAGAAAACCGGTTAGACAGGTTTTCTTGTATTGCACAAACAATGAATTGGATTTAAGTTACAAAAAAAAGGCGGATAATTTATATTATATCTCTGACGACGGAGAGTTGGAATAGCTGGTGAAAATTGATTCAAATTTATAATATAAATCGAATGAAGAAAAGCACTTAGACAACAATGAAATTTTTGTCGTTTACTGAAGAAAATAGAAACAGCAACTCAACAATGTGCCAATTCCATTTTGCTTCGCATACTTCTGTCACATTCCCTGTTAATAAATATCTGAAATTTGCCACACTGAATAACAACTTGGTGTGTTGGATAATGATTAACTGCATTATTAGACATTTTGGTGTGTCGTATCGCCGAGTATTTTACTCTACCGGCTTGACATAATACAGCACAACTTGTAAAAATACTCCTGTATTGCATTAACCACTTCATGCTTGGCAACCTGTCTGCTCCCTGCAAAGTTGAGCAATTACCCATGAAGTCTCCTCGGTAAAGAGAGGTGCTGTAATTAGTCCAGCATCTTCCCAACTGTATGGCATCTCACTTCATGCTGGGTAACCTGTCAGCTCCCTTGGAAGTTGAGCAATTACCCATAAAATCTCCTTGGTAAAGAGAGGCGTTGTAATTAGTCCACCATCTTCCTCACCTAAACTTGATGACCCTAGGCCATATTCAACTTTCTGTTGCATGAAGTAATTAAGGCGGGGGTAAACCTGAAATTTGCTCCCAAACTCAGTTTTTTGTTTTCCTTAGAGTTTGTAGCTTTGGGTATTTAATTTTACTATGGAAAACTAATTTTCCATTTATTTTCATTATTTTTATCTTTTTTAGCGATTTTAAAATTGCTGCTTTGGCTAATGGCTTGGTTACCATGGTAACGAGAATAGCATTTTTAAAAATTTATCAGTTGTTTATGCCTTGGTGTTGTGGCAACCAAGCCAAGCGGGCGGGAGCTTACGAGATACACTTTATTTAGTCTTATTTGGGGAGTTTTTCTGGGACAAAACGATTATGGGATAGAGTCAGAGGCAGTTTTAGTCCGGGTCTCAGTCGAATGTGATATTCAACGCACATAGAGCAGTAAATCAAAGGAAAAGTTATCGAAAATGGCTGGAGAGAGAAGTAGATCTGTCTACTTGAAGAAAAGAAAGACATTTTTCTGGAAGACGAAAACAGGAAGATGAGTTTGAAGAACGAAATCGCCCACTCAACTCCGAGCAGACACTGTCATCCGAGCACTTCCCTGGATGAAAATCAGCTTTCCAATAATTGGAAAAATTTTGCAACTCGGACTCTAAAGAAACTGTTGGAAACCTCCAGAGATTAAATGAAATATGCCGATGAGCTTCTTTCAGACAGCTCTGATACCAAGGAAAGCGAGGGATATAGATTAAAAGACGTGAAAAATTAATTTTTATCCACGGCGGTCTCAAACGCGCACGTGCGTGAGATAGGTGAGAAATTTTTTGAAGTCTATGTCGTTCTCTGTCCTCGATTAGGACTTATTTCCCTTACCATATCGGCCCTTGGTTCCAGTTTTTCCCTGCTGAATTTCACTGATTTATCTATTAAATCTTGGATCAGGTACAAGAAAGATTTTTAGGTTTTGTGCCATACGGTAAAACAATCACACTGTATATATTTTTCACTGAGTTACAAATTTTTCAAAATACTTACCTCGAGCACTGAAATTTGTGATGCGTAGGGTACATGTGGTTGAAAGCTATTTTCTCTTATGTGGGACCTAATCCAGAGTCAACTCTATTACAGCTCATAAGCACTTACACTTAATAAGTAAATTATGGAATAGAACTTTTGGGCACTCTTAATGGCGCGCCGCAGAGAGCTTTGCGAATTTAACAAATATTCACCATTTTGATCGGAACCAAAGATAACACGATCCACACATGAATCCGATTTCTAAGCCCTAACGGCCTAAAACTACTTGAAGATAAAGTACCAACTCCTTAATGAAGTATCGATAAAAAAAATTTTTTTGTCCGTTTTACATGGCATGGCGGAAATGTTTCAGAAAATTCTTTCTCTGTAGTCATATGCAAATTAGCTGTATGCGTTCCTTGTTTTTCGACACACGCGTCCAAACTAGTTTCCTTAGCAGTTTTTGACCATGCAAACAATAGTTTCTACAGAAGTGGAAACGTTACTGTTGTATCCCTTTTGGACTTGAGGAACTCAGTTAATGTTCAAGAGCGCTAGCCTTTGTTTTCAGTTATCAACGACGTGCCAACGGAATTTGTTGTTGAAGAAGTTGCTCATTTCACTCGTGTTTATTGTGGCCAATTTGCCCGATTTGACCATTTCTTCCAGCTATTTCCTTAAGTTTTCCTTTTAAGTGGTTAGCAAGTTGTTCATCATCATTTGTAGAATGGCATCACAGTTGGTTTGTTAGCGTAATGGTTAGAGCGCTAAACCGGCGGTGTTGCAAAAGTCAAGGGTTCGAAACACTTTCAAGCATGAATTTTTCAGGTTTATTTTCGCAAATTAAAAGTTTCGTCTATAATTGTGATGAACTTCTTCTCGTTCCGCAGTTCCTATATACTGTATTCATATATTCATCATTTCAAAACGGTATTTGTTGAAGAGGTGAATTTTACATGTTTACTTTTTCAACGTGACTGAGTCAGTTACGCCAGGTCGCGCAACATCTAGTTTCAGAGGTTTGTCTTGTCGTCGAACCAAACGCGAATTCCGAAGATATGCAATATGATTGAGTCATTGAGAGTAGGAGAATCGTGCCGGGAGAAATTGAAAAATAATACAGATGATTCCAACTGGTATTTTAATAAACTCTTGCAAAATTCACATATCATTAATTTCTCGAAATTAAGAGAATCACAAACCTATCTGTACGCGTAAATGCTACTAAAATCTCCCACGGTGAGGGTAGTATTTTTTCCTTTCTTTTTTCTCTTTTAATTTTTGCGAGTTAAGAACATCGCCACAAACTTAATAACGACAAATTTTGAGAGATTTTCGCGAATTTTCTCAGAAGTGAGTACGTTAATTCGCTGAGTACAACTGTTTATCAGGTTACTTTGAGGCTGTGCCTATTGTTCTAAAACAAACTCACTCCACAGGAACCATCATTTGTTTTCCTTGGCTATGCAGCTTCTGATATTGTTTAATTAAAGTATTGGCATTCCTGTATAAATGACTTCAGTTGCTCAATAAGGTCCTTTTTTCCTGTCTCTTGATTTAAATGGTACTTCAAAAAACGAGAAGATTTCTTTGAGCATTGCGATATTAAAGAGACTAAGCTTATTCTCCTTTGCGCACTCGCACAGATTAAAGGCATCGTAGAACAAAGGGTGCTGCGGCTTTAGTTTATTAAGGATGTGTTCCATCAGCCGTTGTCGTTCAGCTTCCTCTTCCACTAGCGATAGTTCCTTCGGATTTTGCTCGATTTCTGAGGGAGTTCGTTGCCTTTTTCTGTTTGATGTAAGGCGAGAGAAAAACCCCTGCACTTGGCTCTTGGTAAGCCACTCGTCTCGGTCAAACAACCTATTGTTCTGCTCGTCTCTTGCCTTTCGCATATCATTTGAAACTTGCTGAGGGTCAGCGTTTAGCCCTGATTGTTCGCCTTGATCAAACTTCGCTGTTAAATAATTCTTAACTTTGCAACTGAATCTAGTGGATCCTGCTCGTGGCTTGGGTAGGGCCCAGCCCATACTGACAGTGTTTGCTGGAGGCATTGAGTCACGTACAACCTGGTGGGTACTAGTTTCGCAATGTGGTTCGTCAGTGATGCTGACTGATTTAGTAAACCTCTCTGCCCAATCTCTACGGAGCTTATCATATACTGTTTCTGACAGCCTTTTATCCTTCACACAATGGTCCCCTAAGTTCAAATGTAACTCGAGCTCTGAAAACGCTTGGAAACTCTTCACGCATCCAGGCTCCGAACATTCAAACATGTCCATCTTTGAATCGTCCAAATCATCATCTTCATTTGAACCCTCTGTTCCAAGAACTGTGTATTCATACACACGTGCATTGTGAAAAGGGAAGAACTCCTTACTTACAACGAGAGCGGTGTCCCCTTGGTCATTTGAAACTAGCTGGTCGTAAGAAATCTCCTTGCCACGGCCTATTCCGTACGACCTCCACGCACGTATACATTTTTCCCCAAACTGAATGTTGTGTAGCTTGCTAAAACCATCTATCTTGTTCACTTCTAAGGTTCTCTTAGACTCGTCAACTTCATATACGCACGCGGATGTACCTTTCACTGGTCTCTCAGAGAGCGCCTTTCTCATGTCTCCCGCTGTTACGAATGTCGTGTCCTTCGTTGCAGAAACGTCGGATGCATGTTTTCATTGGGCACAGGATACGATCACATTTCAATCCTTGCCATACTGTGGCTCTGAAAAGTCATACCGAAAGACTTCAATACCTGCCCGCTGACCGATGTCTCTTGCTACGGCAATGAGAGAATTATTATGATCACAGCCAGCTTCATCGGACCTAAGGTAAACTCGAGTGATGTGGGGCTTCTTGGTTTTAATTTCTTTTAGTGTACTCTCTGTGATGGAACACACGGCGAACCAATCCTGCTGACATGTGTCAAACAGATGGGCACAGGAGTGCAGTTCTAGTTTTCCTTTGTGGTTTGGATCACTTGTGATCACTGTCGTGATGTACCAACTCATTCCTCTCTTGCCGAACCAATCGGACTGCTTCTCACGAAATCTAAGCTGGATAAATTTCATTGCCCAGTCCTTTGTGACTAATGCACAGTCTTGACTGGTGCTTATCATCTTCAGCTGATCTTGCTTTGCTGCTTCCTGGTTTATGGAGCGAACAATGTGAGCCTTCCACTGCAAAATGTCGGTTTTTTCCAGCTTGAAGTCATAGAGGAGATCATCTCGTTGCTCACTGCTGTAAGGTCTCCAGGACGGTCCTCGAATTTTGTCTTCGACTTCATCAAGGACATTTCGCAGATTTTGACACTACTTACAGTTTTCTGTGTGTTGGTGGGAACAATTTTGCTGGAAGTCGAGATCTTGTTCATCACCAAGAGCGAGCTTACGGCAATGATTAGGACATACAGCCTCCTCTGGATGGCAATGAACGCGAAAATCAGTCTTCAAGTAGCGTTTTGCTTTCTTCAGCCCTTCTTTGACTTCAGCGCCCCATTGCCTTTTCATTCCCCCTTTCTCTAAGTCTTGGACTATCATTTCAATTTTATGGAAGCCAGCTGAACCATCAGCAGCAGTGTTGTCGAGGCCTTGCAATGACTTTCTCTGTGAGGCTTCTCTGACTTCAAGAGTCTTGAATAAAGTGGAGCGACCTAGAGGTTCAAACGTCTCCTCTTGACAGAATTGCATGTACTGGCTAATCATTGTAGAGCGCGTCACTGTACGCACCACGTTCGGCATCTCAACGATGTCACCACTGTCTAACTGCAGCGACCTAGTTCCGTAAGAGACGTCCTGGTAAAAATATGGACGATTAATGAACTCGATAAAATGGTCCACTTTACTCATATCAATGCGCACACGATGATGTTTTTTCTTCTTAGGCACTCTTCCAGGACCTATTGTTTTTGCATGACACCGCGCTCTTTGTATCTGACGAGTTGACAACTTATCGTATGATGAGTGAAGTTTCTTTAACGTGCTAGTCGAATACTTATAGGCATAAAGGCTTAGAATTTGCGTTTTGGTGCTTTTGGCTTCAGCATTCTTGTAAGCGGTCATCAAAGCTTTCAGCACGTCATCGGCTACTACTTTATCATTCTTTTCTTCACCTGGAGATACCAAGGCATGAAAACGCCGCTTACCGTCGTTTGGGGCTATCACATCGAAGATCAGCATCCAGTCTTCAGCCGCTTGTGGATGCAGTATTGTCGTTGTGCTGCAGTGCTTTCATCCCATGAGTCCAGTTGTGAAGTTAGTGGTAGTCGCGTGCAAGTAATATTGCTGGCAATTTTGTCCACCGCTGCGTTGTCAGTGCTGAGAATCTCTGTGTCGGTGCTCTGAAGAGAGGTTGCTTGAGCACTCCTTATACCCCAGCCGGGACTAGAGCAAGGCTTTGGAGTGAGAAAATGACGGAATGGAGTGGTCTCCATTTCGACTGAAAGTGCTTGTATTGTAGCTCTCGCATCCGATCTGGTTGGTCTGAGAGATAAGACAGTCTCACTAACAATGGGAAAGGTAAACGAGCATTTCTGAACATGCTTTATCAGCTTTAATGCCTCTTTTTATTGAAAGAATCAGTAAAACGGTAAGGCATATTTAGGGGTTAATTTGCGAAAAAAAGAAAGGTTTCATCTTTTATCCAGCAGTGTTGTTTTCATATTAAGTTTATTCCACAGCTACTAACACATTATTTTTCTGAGTTCCTTGCCTAGTGTACAAGGTTGATGTGGCATGCGCAAGCTTAATACAAAGTGAGAAAAGTACGGACTCTTAAGGGACAATAAATAGATCGAACAAACCTTTCAGAAACTGCTCCCTCTTGATCTTGTGAACCTTCGGCAGAACCCCGCCATCTTAAACTCAACAATCGTTCAGCATGCTTCTTCCGGCAAGTGGTGCAGACATTTAGAGATTAGTGCAAACGATTAATAACTGGCGATCGTAATGTATAATATTACAGGCCTGACCAGCTGACGTCCTTGTGTATGTGTTTAAAGGAAGAGTATTCTTGAGCGGTAAGGTGCGTCGACCCGAGGGGAATGGGAAGAAATTTACACATCCGATCCACCGCTTCAGAATATTGCCGCTCACTAAGTTGCCAGCTACGCAGGCCAGTATCGAAAAAAAAACAAAAACAAAAAACAAAAAAATAAAACAAAAACAAAAAGAAAACAAAAAACAAAAAGAAAACAAAAACAAAAGGAAAACAAAGAAGACCAAAAATATTTAGAAAAAGGAAGAAATTTATTCACAGTTTAGTATGAGCTACGGGAAAGTTGAAATGTGAGCAACAATAACAGAAACTTTTAGGAGTAGTGCATAGTAAGGGTAGACTTGTAGGAGTGCAGGGCTGGAAAATAGAACTAGCGAACCACAAGTTAAGGCTTATGGTACTTACGTGATCCAACAGCAGCGATTACGCCAAATATAAGTTTAACTTGGTCGGCCATTTGGAAGTTTACAACGTGACTGCCCGACACACATGTAGTTTTCCCGGTGTGGGCGGGGTATTGGCAGGATCTTGGACCCCTCCAGAATCTTCCTAGTGAGTGTCGGTGCCTCGGGCAGATTGTCATACCAGCGAGTTGATTTCTCGACAAATGTTGTATTCCCGTTCTTGCCATGATTAGCTCGGCTTCCGTAACAGCGCTGCATTTGGATAAGTGGCAGCTAACAAAATAGGCGGATATATCTGCGTTGCAGTCGGAGAGCAAAACGTGCTTCGTTTCTTCCCTACTAGACCCACACGGAGTCTGTACTATTTCGTAAAGAGAACAATTTAAGGGTTCAGCAGACATCTGTCCGATAAAGAAACACTACAGCATGAATGCTTGAGCAGTTAAGTCAGTAAATGTACGTGACAACTGGTGTAGATCCCGACGAATTTTAATTGAATTACTACGAAGTAAACAAAGTTTCGAAGAAGGGAAAAATAATCCGGCAGAGGATAAAAGAAGCTGTTAGGAAAACGAGCTCTGTTGCGTCTTGCCGGAAAAAAAAACATCTCTTGCTACTGAAGAGAGGTTAAGGAAATAGTACCGATAAGATCTTCGACGTCCACTTCTCTGTGGTTGATGATAACTGAATTAGTTGGCAATAACCGTGCAAAACAAACACAGCTGTTTTACTTAATCAGCGCTTCATGGGAGATGACAATGGCCATAAACTCCAAAAATACCTTGCCTTAGAAGTGTGGAATAATATGCTCTTCAGTTAAAAGAGACAGCTCTTTGTGTTTAAGAACATCGTAGAAAAAAATTTTTATGGACACAATTTTAAATAACGCTAATTTGCATAATTTGTTAACTATAAACACAGGTCTTTCCTCTTTAGAACACCAATGTTTTCAACTTAACGGCGAAAAAATCGCATGATATGTATTTTCAATATAAAAATCCGCTCTTCAGTTTTATTTGATGATTTGTAACAAGTTCTCAGATCCCAAATTTACCTGTTGGTCGGATCGCGTTATCTTTGATTTCGATCAAAATTGCGAATATTTGTGAAATTTGCAAAGCTCTGTGCGGCGCGCCATGAAGAGTGCCCAAAAGGTTTATTCCATAATTTACTTATTAGGTGTAAGTGCTTATAGGCTGTAATAGATTTGACTCTAGATCATGTCCCACATAAGAGAAAATAGCTTTCAACCACATGAGACATATAAAATAGAAAGCTCGTTAGAGTTGAAAATACGGCTTCAGCAGCGTTCGACTTTTGTAGCTAAATAATGGAGGTGGAGGGCGGGGGGGGGGGAAACTGGGTGCATTTGAGGTCACCTTGAAAAAGATCTCGTAAAGAATGAAAAAACCAGACTGATTCAAAATAAACGCAATATTTGCTCATGGGATAGAAGTATCGACTTTCACAGTAAAAATCAGGGAAATCGGCGAAGGTCCGAAATTTGCCTTATCCGTTCTTAGGTGGATAGCCTCTTAAGCTCTTAAAGGTGCACAGATGGCAACAGCTATTCCGAGCCTGCGAGCCATTCCTAAGTATTAGTGCTGCGGTTTGAGCTTTTCTTTAAGTCTTAGTCCTTGAGCAATACGAGTCAGCGAGAGCTCTGCAATTGGGGTCTACTGCTACTGCTACTGCTGCTGCTGCTGTTGCTGCTACTGCTGCTGCTGCTGCTGCTACTGCTACTGCTACTGCTGCTGCTACTACTTCTAGTTACTACTTCTGCCACTGCTACTGCTACTGCTACTGCTACTGCTACTGCTACTGCTACTGCTACTGCTACTGCTACTGCTACTGCTACTACTACTACTACTACTACCTACTACTACTACTACTACTACTACTAATACTAGTTACTACTAATAACAGGGTTCTTGCACTTTTTCAGGAACCCAATTCAAGGACTTTCTAGGTCATTGTCAAGGACCTTGGCTCTCAAATTCAAGGACCTTTTGCATTTAACAAGAGCTAATAGAAATAAAACGCATTGCGTGCAGGACCGGCCGAAAAACTCCAACGAGCGTGACTTCAAGCGTGACTTCAAGCATGCACATCAGAGTGATCATGTACTAGGTAACCAAGGTTATTTTCAATGCACCAATCAGGTACAAAATATATAAAATAACGTGTCAAACATCATAATCGGACGCGGGATTTGAAAGGAAAACTCGTTTTCGCGATTTGTGCCGGAAACTTGCACTTTCAACACCGAGAACAAACGTAAACTTCGACTTTGATTCATCTGCACTTATTTTCAAGGAGTTTTCAGAAAGTTTCAAGCAGCCGAGACTAAATTCAAGGGATTTCAGGTCCTTGAAAACAAAAAATTACATTCAAGGACTTTCAAGGACTTTCAAGGACTTTCATGGAGCGCAGGAACCCTGTAATAATAATAATAATAATAATAATAATAATAGTAATAATAATAGTAATAGTAATAGTAATAATTACTAACAGGCCGACTGGGAGCAGGTCATGAAATTAGTCCGAGATAAACCCGTAAGATGTTAAATCAAAGACAACGAACTGAATATATGAAATTCATATATCTGAAGTGCGGTTATAGAAACGTATTTGTGCACGATCCATGCAGTGAAGAGCACTATTTAAGCAATAGTGAAATCAGACCTGAAAAAATTCAGGCCTGTACGGGATTCGAACCACTGACCTCTGCGATACTAGTGCAGCGCTCTACCAATTGATGACCTGCTCCCAGTTGGCCTGTTAGCTCAATTGGTAGAGCGCTGCACTAGAATCGCAGAGGTCAAGGGTTCGAATCCTGTACAGGCTTGAATTTTTTCAGGTCTGATTTTCACTATTGCTTAAATAGTGCTCTTTACTGCGAGGATCGTGCACAAGTACGTTTCTATAACCGCAGCTCAGATATATGAATTTCATATATTCGTTGTGTTTAATAATAATAATAATAATAATAATAATAATAATAATAATAATAATAATAATAATAATAAGAAGAAGAATATTATAGTTAACAGTCCTGTCATGCAGATAGGTTACGAATCTTCGCCCTATCTTGCTTAGCCCACTAGCATCCAAACGTGTATACTGCATAAGAACAACATACTGAGAAGCTCGGGTTCTGCTTTAGATCCAAAATATTGGATCTGATTTTCAAAGTGCAAGATATTTGTTGAAAAAAAAAAATTAAGGTTGTACATAATATACACCAGTATACTTACATCTGCACCTCACACCCGCATCTTATCCTCACTCCCTTTTCAGTCCAACATAAAATGAGCATCAACAGATACTAATTACAAATTGAGTTTTGATGTCTGAACATCTTGATGCTTGACACATTATCTAGGACGAAATACTACGCCGGAGACCTAATTTTCTTGACAAAATTTCCCTTCATTTCATGATTTTACCACTTGAAAAACTTCTCCTTGATCAACCAAGAATAGTCAAGCAACCAAGATATAACAATCAAGCTTAATTTTTGGATGATTATTTTTTTCAATATGGCACTTTAACACATTTAAGGCCTGAGGGATAAATCATGAGTTGGAAAATTTTGTTACCAGCTGACTCTGACAGGACCTGATGGACAATTGGACACAAGCCTAGTGAGACTCGATTTTCTCCCTTGCTCATGATTGGAGACTAATAAGCCTATGTGTATCTAAAAAGAGTTTTCTGCAACAACAGTACTTACAAAAGATTGCGTTTACAAGCTGTTTCTTTATCCACATAAGGGAATTCTTTAGCTGGAACAAGTGTGTAATTCTGAAAGGAAAGATATAGTTAAATAGCATAAAACATGTAGGTAACAGTATATTTATAGCTTTCAGATCTGAAATCAGATTTCACACTAACCCTGGGTTATCAAAGTCAAAGTCAAATTCTTTAAGCACTCTAAACAACAAACGTGTCTAGTTACAATGATAAGGTTGAAATCGGATATCAGCATTATCAGGCACCTCTGGTAGCCACTTCAGTCCATGTAACGATCTCACCTTCCTGCCCATCCCACCCGAGGGGAGGACATCCACCACACAGTGATCTGGTGTGTGGGAAATTAACGTCTCCTACCCCTAACCCTGCAGGAGACAGGGCCTACGGTTTATTCGTCCTTGTCCGAGAAGACTAGAATATCTATCCATTCCTTGATGTTATAAAAAGGTAGTGAATTCTCCTCAGTTATTTTAGACCACGAGTATTGGTCCGGCCAGGGCTTGAACCCTTGACCTCCTGCACAACACAATCCGGCACTCTAACCAATTGAGCTGACCGGGAGGCAGGTTATCTAATAACCCAGCTTTGGACATTGCGGCCCGCGGTGCTAACCTAATAGTCAGCTTACTGTATTTCCCAAATTAGGGTTTACTTTTACTTTTGAGAGTGATTGGCATCTTACGTCTCCTTACTGTATCACTATTGAATCAAGAATTATGGTGGTGAGAATATAGCAAATGATCACTAACTAAATATTGTCAAACAAATTCACCTTGTAAATATCATAGCAAATGTACAGAGATTGGTATGGAGAATATGCAAATTAATCATGTTAGGGTTAAAGTCCTAATTGTTATCATTTACCTCTGCTTGTAACCAATTAAGGGCTAGAAGGGTACTACCACCTGAACATCCTTTTGACCGAGAACATGAAATCAGTTCCTGACACTGAGGTCTGTTGTACTCTGGTGATTATAATGAATGGCCCACTGGCTTTCTACACATTCAGTTGCAGTGAAGGCCCTGAATAAACAAGATGAAAGACAACTTAAATTTGAAACACTTACAAATTTAAGACTCGTCCAGAGTGAAAAATAATATTTGTTTCATTCATTTTCTCCTTAGCTTCTCAGTCACACATTGGAAAAAAAAAAAACAAAGTGTAAAACTCACCAACAGCTAGCTTCCACACTATTCCCATCCAGCAGGGCATAAAAAAGAGAGAGCTCTCATTAGGAAAAAGTATTCATTTAGCAGCAGGAATGAAGTCATTTTCATCTCTTGATTTAACATTAAATTGTAATTGGCCATCTCAACACTTTCCCCATAATGATTACAGGTATAATCAACATAAACAATGCTGTACTATTATGATAATAAAATGAAAATTTTTTTATGGTGCAAATGATTACTGCATCTAAATACAAAATGTACAGTATCAGCTGTTATAAAAATCCATCATTTACAGGCTTTTAAGCATAGACTGAAGCAAACAAAAAGGAACAATGTCACCAGTTAGTCATTCATTGGCTAAATGATCAACATATCATAATGCAACCTTAATCTAAAAATAATTATTGACGGTATTATTTCAAGACTTTGTTTTTGAAATGTTACAGAAGTCTGTTAACAATACTTAGACGCAGCAGTGCATGGATATTAAACGGGTGTTACGAAAACTAAGACCCTCGAAAACAAAGACCTAAGACCCGTCTTAGTTTTCGAGATTACAAACACTAAAGACCCCCTAAAATTGAACCTGTCAAAATATAAAGTCAAATTGTAACCAAAACAGGTCTAATCTGTCAAATTGTCTCCTGTCCGATCCTTTCCACCAAGTTTTAGGTCAAATTTAATGCTAAATTTAGGGGTCTTAGTTTTCGTAATCTCAAAAACTAAGACCCCTCTTAGATTTTGTAATTACAAAAACTAAGACCCCTCTTAGATTTTGTAATTACAAAAACTAAGACCTCAAACAAACCAGTCTGTAAAATGTCTACAAAGTCGAATTATGACTGTTCAAAGACTATAATCCATATAACATCCAAAAACTACAATTGTACGCGTGCTAGACGATCTGTTTCTTCTAAAATAATTGAGGAGAATTTGCTACCTTTCTATAACATCAAAAAATGGTTAGATATTCTAGTCTTCTCCGATAGGGACGAATAAATGGAGGTCCCGTCTCCCTCAGGGTTGGGGGTAGGAGATGTTAATTTCCCACGCACGAGATTACTGTGTGATGGATGTCCTCCCCTGGGGTGGGATGGGTGGGTTTACTGGGCCACAAGTTCCTTAGCTTCTAGCTATTAAGTGCTACCGTCTATAAATAAAGCCAGCCAGCCAGCCTAACAATTTGCACACATATATTTTCAGCATTGTGGTTTTATGAAGACAGTGAAAGCCCTACACTACCTACGTATAATTGTACACTGAAAATATGCCTCACCCCAATTGATCTTCAATTTTGTTGTTTATCCTTTAAATCATAAAATTGGCTTTCTATTGGAGATGGATGTTTTTCTATGTGTCTCTGTGATCGAGATTGCGTTACCAGTGACAGTGCTGAATAACCTATGCACACACACTAGGTTTTGGTGGATTGCACGTGGACACTAAATAAGAGCCCACAGAAAGCTCCTCTTCGACAATAAATCCAGTTAGATTTCCCGTGTTACTGTAACATCATGAAGTGAAGAAATGTGACAAAAAAGTGAAGAAAAAATGTGATGTCTTCACAAATGGTTTTACAAAATGGGGTGTAATCCAGCTGTCAAGGAAACTCTCCTGACAAGTCCAAGCTCCAGAAAATAAAATTTCCCTGGTAGAATCAGTCACATCTACTTAGTTCTACGTTTTGCCGACGGATAATATCGGCAAGCAACAGTAGCCACCCTAGTTCCACTTCACAGGTTTTGTAAGTTTTTACGCAAGAAGTGATTGGTAGCGGCCAGGACAAATTGGAAAACAAAACTTGGGGAGTCGCAAGGAATACCTAGTCGCGAATTCCAGTGTCGGTGATTAACTCCTTTGTTCGGAAGCAAATAAAATCAATGTTAGCGCTTTCCCATATGGCAAGCACAGCAGAGTTTTTGCTTAATTGATCGAATATGAGCTTTCTGTGGGTTCTTAATTTAATGTCCACGGTCGTAATTCAACTTTGTAGACATTTTTAAAGAATGGTTTGGTGGGGGTCTTAGTTTTCGAAATTACGAAGACCCCAAAATTTACCGTTAAATTTGACCTAAAACTCAGTGGAAAGGATCGGACAGGAGATAATTTGACAGATTAGACCTGTTTTGGTTACAATTTGACTTTATATTTCAACAGATTCGATTTTTAGGGGGTCTTCGTATTTGTAATCTCGAAAAGTTTGACGGGTCTTTAGGTCTTAGCTGTGTTCGTTTTCGAGGGTTTTAGTTTTAGTAACACCCCATGTTAAACAGACAATTGCACTTTACCCATAAGCTATATTCATAAGCATTTCTCAAGATTCTAATGAGTTTAATTTGTTTTAACCCTATAATTTCTGAAGCTGTCTACCATATGATTATGATTAAGAAGGGTGTAATGAAGTTTATGAGTTGATAATTTTATGCAAAAATAATAACAATTATAGCTGCACCTTTCTTTGATTCGTCACAGCTGACACCTTTCCATCTTTTCTCCTAAAAAGAAAATGATCATTATAATTACCATTAAAAAAATGTCAAACAAACAAACTTATTAATTTTATAATTGAAAGAAAAGGAGAAAGTATCTCTGCTGGCATGCAAGTGGTAACTTAAACACACTGTACTTAGTCACACCAGATAGAAATTTATCCTGGCAGTGGATAGTATTATCCAGTCTTCAAACAACTGGAACTTGTTAAATAGTTTTGGATATGCATCATTTTTAATGTTGTTAATCTGCAAATTAATGCACATACATGCATTTTCTCTAGATGAATTTGTGACTTTGCAAATTCAAATCAAATTATCCACTTAGTTCTCTTTCCTTTTCTAACCTATGAGATGTGTATTCTGCTTTCTTACCAGTCACGATTAGGTGGTGTATTGGAAGAATTCAGCTCTAGTGTACAACAGCCAGAAGGTGTCATGGCATCATTAGCAAAAAGGACATGATAATTGGCAATCCTTTTTATGCTATTTATCTGCAACTTGTTGTGATATAGTGCAGATACTCAAAAGTCACATAGTTGCCACAACTCTTTCCTATGACTTTTGGATAATTGAAAAGTAAAAATTTAATGATGACCAATTAATGGTGCGCTTAGAGTAAATATGCATCATTATAATTTCCCTATAGGAAGAAATTTAGTTTGAAACATCAAATATCACTCGATTTTCTGTCGGAAATCAACTTAATGAACATTCAAGTACTTTTTTGAGCAAGCAGCTGGCACCTCGTGATGCTCAATTGGGAGAAGTGATCGAGGAATATTAAACTAAAAATTTTAGAGAAATAAAGCCTTAAGATATTCTTCATCTCGTAAGTTACATCATTTTGTATCATTACTGATAGTTCTACCACTATGAAATACAATTTGCTACTTCTTTAATTGCCATTCCTGAGGCATTATCGCAAAAGATGCGAATTAACAAAATTTCGAGTAAGTTACAACATTTTGAATCATTACTGATAGTTCTACCACTATGAAAATACAATTTGCTACTTCTTTAATCGCCATTCCTGAGGCATTATCGCAAAAGATGCGAATTAACAAAATTTCGAGTACAGAATCTGTTATAATTATTCATATGTGATAATTCATTTGCAGAATAATACACGTTCCAATGAATAGACACTATATCCCACGGAAGATTGATATACTTTTGGATCCATCAAAAGTAAAAGTAATAAGACTAACCTTAAATACAGAAAGACGCCTGCTGTATTCCTCTGGATTATTCAAGTATGCCTCGTTGAATTCTCGAACAAAATTCTTAAACATCGAAGACACAACTGCCTCGTCTGTTTCGTTAAATACGAGGCTTTGTAACCCGTTTAAATCTCTCCCTTGAGTGGAAAGTATGTAAAACACCGAAGCGACCGACAAAATGTAAAACATCTGCATGACTTCCGCCTTCAGAACTTTCGAATGTGGCGATACGATGGTGGTTAAGGACCGAACGACAGAAAATTACCAGGCGCACTTTCAGTAAAAAGAAATGTAGGCCCGCAACACGCACAAAGCCTCCTTTTCCTGATCTATCAGCCTATTTTCGAGGGAACGGATCGGAACAATGACAAAGACTTCGCTTTTATAAGAATCAACAATGACGTGTTCAAAAGAAAGCCAAATGTATTTGATTTCGTTTAAAAATCTCTTTAAAGGTCGTTTTTCTTTCAAAGTTGGCAGCAAACAAGATGTACAACAACTTCACTGATCTCAGCGATTGGTACAGGTATCATAGAAACGTAGCGTCCAAAGTCGGGTGGGTCACGCAAAGTTTCGAACCGTTCGAAGAACATGTTTCCTATCTAAATTAGTTTAAGATCTCATATGTTTTGATTGACATCTTCAGCGAGGTCTAGAAAATTGACAAAGGTGAGAAGAGGGCTCTGAAAGACACAATGGGGAGTGTATAGAGAAATGCAAAAGTGCTTTAGCCCTTTTCGAATCAACAGCACAACCGTGGTAACTTCCACTGAGATTTTGGCATGCTCAGTTGACAAGAACGAGCAGGTTAGTGTTAACTTCCTTGGTTACTATTTTCAGTCCAAAGAAATAAAAGAAGACTATTTCTTCGCCGGGAGAAAAACGAGCAGGAAATAGCATTGCAGACGTCTGCGGATGACGTGATCGATGATTAAGTTCGCGAGGAAGTCAGTCAAAAACTGGGTGACAGGGTCATGAATGGTCTCGGTGCATTCAAAGAGCTGGACTTTAAAGTGTACGTTTCTTATTCAGGATATAATTTGAAAATTAACAGTGATTGAGACTTTACCGCAAGTGGCTGAAAAATTGTTTTCTTCTCGTCCCACGTTGCTAAAAAACAAAATGATTGTTTGTAATAAGACAAGTCCGTTTCTTTCGTTGAAGACTGCTTATTTGTAATCAGGGTATATACCTGAAAAGTGCTCATTGGCAACTCTTAATTTCCTTTAAAAAAGCAGCTGTCAGAAATTGTTTGTTATCGTAGGTATGTTAGTTTACCTGATACCAAAAAGTCGAAGGAGTAAATTGAAAAAGTCGAGGTATAATCATGATGTCAAAGGGTAGGCTATGTTTTTCGGTGAACACCTTGGTTTGGTTCTCTATGCGTCTTTTCCTCTTATCTCACTTATGCTATTTATATTCCATTCGATTATGTATTACTTCAAAGGAACGAAGATCCAACCAAAGTATTGTATGGCATATTTTTAATGAAGAAGACTATCGAGCTGTTTTCCTTAATTTTTATTACTGCCCCCTTTGTGGGCACTCAGACCATCCCATCGCCAACAACGTTACCTAATATGTTTTTTCCATGCACAAATGATTTTTAATGTATTGCCTATCCTACCCGCTATGCCAATGCTGAGGTCAATGTTAAAGAGATTAAAAGATTGCGTTTACAAGTTGTTTCTTTATCCACCGAAGGGAATTCCTTAGCTGAAACAAGTCTGCAATTCTGAAAGGAAAGATATAGTTAAATAGCATAAAACATGTAGGTAACAGTATATAGCTTTCAGATCTTAAATCAGGCTAACCCTGGGTTATCAAAGTCAAAGTCAAAGTCAAATTCGAAGTCCCTAAGCACTCTAAACAACAAACTTATCTGGTTACAATAATAAGGTTGAGATCGGACGTCAGCATTATCTGGCGTCTCTGGCAGTCGCTTCAGTCCATGTAACGATCTCACCTTCTAGCTTATCGCACCTCAGGGTATGACATCCACCACACAGTAATCTCGTGCGTGCGAAATTGATGTCTCCTATCCCTTACCCTGCAGGAGACAGGGCCTACGGTTTATTTGTCCTTATCTGAGAGGACTAGATATATCTATCCATTTCTTGATATTATAGAAAGGTAGTAAATTCTTCTCAGTTATTTTAAGACCACGAGTATTGGTCCGGCCGGGGCTCGAACCCTCAACGTCCCGCACAACACAATCCGGCGCTCTAACCAATTGAGCTAACCGGGAGGCAGGTTATCTAATAACCCAGCTTTGGACAATGCAGCCCACGGTGCTAACCAAATAGTCAGCTCACTGCATTTTCCAAATTAGGGTTTACTTTTACCCTTGAGAGTGATTGGCATCTTATGTCTCCTCACTGTATCACAGTGACTGTTGAATCAAGCATTATGGTCGTGAGACTTATATAGCAAATGATCACTAACTAAATTGTCAAACAAATTCACCTTGTAAATATCATAGCAAATGTATAGAGATTGGTATGGAGAATATGCAAATTAATCATGTTAGGGTTAAAGTCCTAATTGTTATCATTTACCTCTGTTTGTAACCAATTAAGAGCTAGAAAGGTACAACCACCTGGACATCCTTTTGACCGAGAACATGAAATCAGTTCCTGGACACTAAGGTCTGTTGTACTCTGTTGATTATAATGAAAGGCCCACTGGCTTTCTACACATTTAGTTGCAGTGAAGGCCCTGAATAAATAAGCTGAAAGACACCTTAAATTTGAAACACTCACAAATTTAAGACTCATCCAGAGTGAAATATATTTTTTTCATTCATTTTCTCCCTAGCTCTCAGTCACGTTAAAAAAAAAAAAAAAGAGTGTAAGACTCACCAACAGCTTCCACACTGTTCCCATTCCGCAGGGCATAAAGAGGAGAGAGCTATCATTAGTAAAAAGTATTTATTTGGAAGCAGGAATGAAGTAATTTTTCATCTCCTGATTTTACTTTAATAGTCAGGTGGCAGATAGCAAAAAAGTGATTTTCGCTAAACATTTTGAGTAGAAGCAGGAAACATAGCTTAAAATCTTTTTCTTAATTGTCACCCTGATTAAGAATATTGCTGTTTCCAGCTTGAGAGGGGGTGTTTCTTTCGGGCTCTTCACGCCTACAACATGGCAACGAGGCTGAACTGGTTAAGGTAATAACAGCAAGACAAACAGTACCACATTGATGAAAATTTGTCATATGATTCAATAAAAGGCTTAACAATTAGTAGTTGACATCAAAACCAAGGCACTAGAATGGTCACTTGACCACGTTTTCTCTTGGAGCATGAAAGCAAAGCTGGGGAAAAAGTTCATATCAAAGAGTGGAATACGTTTAAAACTTTGCAAGATTCATCGCTTCAAAGCAGGAGGGCTAGTAGGAATAACACGGACAGACTCTGCAAGGGATCGTTGGTGCCTAACCTATAATGAGCGAGCCAAGCTTTCTGAGGACACAAAAAAGATGTTTGGCATTGGAACCGAAAAAGAAGGTGTTGCTCACAAAGACCTTGGAAAGGCAAGAATTCAGCGTGATGAAGAAGACGTTCAAAAACTTGTGTCACACTTTAGGAGATATGACCCATTTCGTAGAACTAAAAACTTAGTTGTAGTCACGACTGGAGATGTTGCAAGTGAAGAAATTAAGCAAGATTTGCTGGGAGCGGAAGAAATCGGGAAGACTATCGGGAATGAGTTTGTCAATGCCAGGTTGATTAAGAAAGAAGTTAAGTTTCACGACAATTTAAAGCAGAGGAAATTGAAGACTTTTGATACTTTGTATTCCGTACCAGTAACACTTGATAAGTATAAGACTATTGCCGTGAAGGCAGACCGAGATCTTTTGAGACGAGTGGTAGTTGCACTAGAATCTGGCCGCGAAGCTGACGTTGACACTCTCTTACAAAGAAAACTTTCACCATTTCCCCTATCGATAGCTACACTCGACGGATGCCTGAGACTAGCTTCAAGCAAGTCGGATCTTGCTAGTATCTTACACAAGAGTGTGGATCAAAGTCAGCCCCCTACCAGCCAGTGCCAGACATGTACTATTATCGATGGAATGGCAGCCGTCCAATCCCTTGGCAATACAACAGGTACAAAGACGTTTGGAGAGTGGAGTACCAATCTTCATGGCGTTCGTCGTCTCCCACTTTTCAGACAAAATGCACAACAGTAGATGTGGTATTCGACTGGTACAATCCAAATTCTATCAAGGAAGTTACCAGAACAAAGCGGAGGAAAGGGAAGAACATAGGTATTAGAAGAAATGTGGAGAGCAGGGAGCAACGAATTGGTAACTGGGACAGGTTTATTGTCGTTGAAGAAAACAAGGCTAGCCTTGTTCATTTTCTGTCCACTGAAATTTCACAGCATTATGAGACGCATCCTGTGCGCGAGCTGGTGGTTAGCAGAGGGTTTAAAAACATACTGAAGGTATGGTCATCCCATGCATCTAGAGAAAGTCTGCAGGAGCTGTCTTCCGACCACGAGGAGGCAGACACTCGAATTGTACTCCATGCTAGAGACGTAACCACTACAGGCTACAAGCAGGTGAACATCTTGTGTCGTAACACACATGTTCTTTTCCACGCGAAAGCGTCTTGGCCGATGCCGAGGCATTCCTATGTCAACTCTATAACCATGGAACAAATGTCAAAGATATAAATAAGGAGCGAGAATCAGCATTTCGCAAGGTGAAAAAGAACCTTGATTCCCTTGCTCCTACAAAGGATACACTGCTGCTTCATATAAGGTGGGCGAACTACCAATGCAAGATTTGGAACAACAAAAGAGCCTCGTCTATCCCTGGCTAGTGCAGAAGAAAATGGGTGGTTCTACAAGGAAGGAGTTCTTGAGCCCAAGTTGACAAATCAAGAGGAAGTATCAGCATCTTGTTTACAATTAGCGTTTTGCGGATGTTCGTGCAATGATAGTTGTGTCAACTGCCGATGTACCTGTGTTCGGTTGTCTCTCGGATGTTCCAAAGGTTGCAAGTGTGGAGACACGTGTAGAAACACCAGAAACAATTCACTTGACGAAGAAGTGTGACTATTATAGATTTAGCTCAGACAGCCTACTTTGCAGCAGCGGCAGGTTTTTGTTATCTTTTCTATTTCCTGATCAAACTGGGGCACAACTTAGAAACCTGCAATGACTATCTCACAAGAAAAAATCCTTTGCATACAAAGAAAGCTAAAGAATAAAAGTGCATAAACAATGAATCTTACAAGCAGTGAATGATCATAATCATATGCATTTAGCCTTGTTTTGGTGTTGTGCCCGGGAAATAGGCTTCGTTGTCACACAAGATTAGCTAGAAGAAATAGAAATATTGATGAACAGAAACTGCTTTTTAATGCCTCTTATTGAAAAAGAGTCTGAATGCACAAGTAGTATAGTACTCAAGTGACCATTCTATAAGCAAAATTATCAATTCCAACCGAGGGCAAAAAGTTTCTACAATCATATAACTGATATTTCCATCTGTTTGCTAGACTTAATTGTACATTTGATCATGTCTTGCTATTAGCCTCGCTTTCATGCTTAGAGGGCGAGTCTGGTTACGTGACCATTCTAATGCCGTGCTTTTGATGTCAACTAAGTGTTAAGCCTTTTATCAAATCATATGACTAATTTCCATCAATGTGGTACTATTTGTCTTGCTTTTATTACCTTAACCAGTTCAACCTCGTTTCAATGTTGTAGGAGTAGGAGCCTAAAAGAAACACCCCCTTAAATGCCAAAATACTAAAATTTCAAGCTGGAAACAGCAATAATCTTAATCAGAGTGGCAAGAACAAGATTTTAAGCTATGTTTCCTGCTTCTACTCAAAATGTTTAATGAAAATGAAAAATAAGCACGTTTTCAAGCTGGGCCTCCTGACTAATATGATTATGATTAAGAAGGGTGTAATGAAGTTCATGAATTGATAATTTGATATGAAAATAATAGTAGTTATAGCACCTTTCTTTGATTCTTCACAGCTGACACCTTTCCATCTTTTCTCCTGAAAAAAAAAATTGTCATTAAAATTACTATTAAAGTACATGTCAAACAAACAAACATTTATAATTTAATGAAAAATAGAAAGTATCTTTTCTGGCACATACCATATTTTCTTGGTTATAAGACGTACTCAGTTATAAGACGCACCCTGAACTTTTTAACTCTTTTCTTTCAAGTTGTTAAACTGAAAATTTCGCCTAAATACCCGGTTATAAGACGCAACCTCAACTTTGGGCTTTTTTAGTATCTTCAATTTCAAAACATTATTAATAGCATTTTCAAAGTTCCTAATTACAGTCATGTCACCTTTTTTCAACAAAAGGCAACAATTCACACATTTGCCTGGACAAAGCGAAAAAAAAATCACACTTATAAAAGAGATATAGATACCTTTGCATTCTGAGGAAACAGTGTTACTTTCTAACGCTAAGAATACTAATTGATCCAGTTTAAACTTTATAAGCGTGTCTTGGCTGGTCAAACTCCTAGTTGTAAAACTTAATTCACGGCGATTCAGTAAGCATTGCTAAGTTCAAAACAAAAATCATGCCTAGTACGCGACGTCATTCTTACGATCTGAACTTTAAGTTAAAAATAGTAGCGGAAGCAGAGGCAGTGAAAAATATTTGGGAAATTGCACGCGAGTACGGAACATCCGAGTCAATGGACGCACCCCGAAGCTGAAACAATTCAAAGGTGATAAGGCAAAATTTCTTTGAAAAAATGCTACGCCTTATAACCGAGAAAATACGGTAAATGGTAACTAAAACGCACTGTGCTTAGCCACACCAGATAGAAATTTATCCAGGCAGTGGATAGTATTATCCAGTCTTCAAACAACTGGAACTTGATAAATAGTTTTGGATATTCATCATTTTGTTAATCTGCAAATTAATGCACATACATGTATTTCCTCTAGATGACTTTGTGACTTTGCAAATTCAAATCAAATTATCCACTTTAAATTCCCTTTTCCTTTTCTAACCTATGAAATTTTTATTCTGCTTACTTACCAGTCACGATTAATTAGGTGGTGTATTTTTAAGAATTCAGCTCTAGTGCACAAAAGCCAGAGGGTGTCATGGCATTGTCAGCAAAAAGGACATGATCCTCCTGTATCCCTCTTTTAAGAAATCCTGCAAAAAGCAATAAATAATTCAAAGTTAAACTCATCGGCACTGATGAGCTTGGAAGAAGGTGCCGTAGCATTGTGGCAGTCGCGCTGACTACCCACAGTAGGGAGGTTACCATGGTGACACAACCTCGGTCCAACCCCATAATGGTGCTTGGAACAAGAGGGACCGGGGTTGAGCCATGGTACCTCCAACCCAAAACCCCACCAAGCATCATTCCCCCTACCTTTGCTTATACACTGATATGGCACATACCGGTAGTCAAGGCAACTGCTGTGACAAGCTAGCCAAGACATCTGCCGGTATCCGTATGTACATCTGATACGCATTGCTCGACCATCTACCAAGTGTCTGAATCAGATGGTCTGGAATCCCATTGCGAGCTGCAACCGTGGCTGCCCCAATCCTGAAGCTGTGGCTCGAAAACTTCCCGGGGATGCCCGCCATCTCCATAATGGTGCTCAACCACTTTTTGAGTAGGGGTCGAGACAATGTTTCTCCCGATTGAAGCCTGAACAGATGGCTCGGTGCGTTTCCCCTGCGTGACAAGGACGATAATGCGGCCTGTAACGCGCACAAGGGCGGAGATCCCTTGCCAATGTGAAGGGTTGCCCCATTTCTGAAAGGATCTGTTTTTGAGGCTTTAATGAAGATCTGTAAGCATGTTGGGTCAAGGGATGCGTCTACGGCCAGATCCTTCACGTGTAAGTGCACCGAGGGGGGAAACTTGGATGAGGAGGGAACTGTCAATTCCGAGGCTCTGAGGAAACCAAAGTATGCCAAGGAACAGGCCGCCCAGAACATGCAGTGGTCAAAATTGTGTAGATCCAGAGATTTGACAATTACCATCATGAGCTTGTCTGTGATCGGCAGACGTTCGCGTTTGACTGCGCCCTGAGATCGCTTGATCCCCCGAAGAACTCGCTGTAGGCGCAGGCAATTTAACAAAGGGTCATTGAAGCCCTGCTCAATCTGAAGGGCCCGCACATAGGACAAATAAACGGTGATTGACGAGTACTGAATGTATCCGGTCAGGTGGGACACAAACAGACACAATGTCCACTCGTCAACTGGGCAAGGAGACCCAGAGCGTTGAAGCTTACCCAGTTGCAGGCAGAACTCTATGAACCTTTTTTGACTAGAAGCGTAGGAACGTCGTGTGGATAGAGCTAGGTTTCTTGGAAGAAATGTATGCACTTGGATTCTAGAGAGCTGACGTCAAGTCGCATATCACATCTGGGGAGATTGGGGTGGGTGCTGCCAGTGCCGTTGGGGCCAGGCGTCTGAAGTCCTGCCAATGAAAACGGGAAAGGGCGTCAGCAACTGAATTACAGAGTCCGAGGATATGCAGTGTTGAGAAGGAAAACTGGAACTTTGCGGCTGAGTGCAAAAGATGGCGCACTAGGTGCATGATGGCTGGCACCTTTGATGTTCTCGAATTGAGGACGGCGACCACTGCCTCATTGTCGGATCGAAACCTGATATGCAACCTTGGCCACCTATGGCCCCAGACTGCGGCGGCAATTGCAATGGGAAATAACTCTTTATAGGCAATGGACTTATCAACTTGCTGATGTAGCCACGAACCGTTAAACCACACTGAGCCCCAGATGGCCGCGAATCCTATAGCCCCTGACGCGTCAGACATAATTTCCAAGTCTGGGGGAGGGGACAACCCCAGGAATAGCCAGAAACCAACACCGTGCCAATGTGACAGGAACTGGTGCCACCACTTGAGGTCAAGTCTTCACTCCTGACTCAGCCGAATAGGGTGATCCTGCCTGCGGAAGCACTTCAGGAGATCGATCATCCTCCGAATAAAGGCCCGACCTGGCCAGACGACTTTGGCTGCACGGTGAAGGTGACCTATCAGGGATTCCAGCTCTTTCTTGGTGCACCAGCGCTTCGCAGTCCATGCTGCGATTAACTCCCTAAGCGCTGCCAACTTATCCTGTGGAAGTTCTGCTGACTGTCGAACCGAATCTAGGTGAATGCCGAGAATAGTAAGAGCAGTTGATGGGCCCACACACTTCTTAGGATGCAAAGGGAGGCCTAATTGTTGGCAGCCTGTGAGGGCTGTGGCTAAGTTATGATGACACACCTGGGAGCCAGGGGGGGCCTCTAATATGAAATCATCGAGGTAATGAACCAGGTCTGAAATTTTATAGTTGTGTACAAGGATCCATTGAACCATATTCGTAAGCGAATTAAGAATATAGGGAGCGGACCGCAAACCAAAGGGGAGTGCTAAGTCAACATAGTATTGGCCTCTCCACTTAAGTCCAAGCAGGTAACGGTCCTCCGGATGCACAGGGACGTTGCGATAGGCTGATTCCACATCGAATTTTCCCATCAGGGCCCCTATCCCATGTGCGGCTACCATCCTGATAATTTCATCCAGCCGTATGTAGTGCATCGAGAATTCTTCCGGGTCTATGCCATCATTAACACTGAGCCCCTGAGAGGAGGATAAGTCTACTATAAGGCGCCATTTGCCTGTTTGACCCTGTTTTGGAATCACGCTGAAGCTGCTGATATGCAACTTGGGTAACGAGGGGGATAGGAATGGGCCCGCTACTCTTCCTAATCTGACCTCGTCAGCTAGGTAGGAATCGATTACTCCTCCGTGACCATATGCTGTAGGCTTACGTCGTTTTGTCGATTTAAGACTGCACGAGGGAGTAAAGCCGAGTCTGAGGCCAGCACGCAGTCCTTCGAGGACATACAGGACTTGCCCTCTATCTGGATGACCCCTGAGCTCATGTTGAAACCGATCTGGTTTCAGAGGAGACACTGCAGAGACTGGGGGGAGGCTGACTGTGGGTGAAAGACACATAAAATTAAGTAAGGGGGTTGACGCCAGCCCTAGTCACAGTATAGCCAAAATATATGGTATTTATTCGCCTTCTTCTTGGATAACAGAACCTGGTGAAAGGAGGTAGTCTAAAGAACTATAACAAGTAATGCTTTAAATTAGAACTAACAACAAGAACGTCTGTGGACGATTGGGCCCTTAAAGTCCAGTGCTTAGCGTGTCTTGCTTCTCCCATTATCCCTATAACAGCTTGGGGAGCGTGACCTTCGTCTGGAGGCTGAGCTCTGGCAGTCTGCAGCGCGATGATCTCCATTGCAGGAGATACACTTATGAGCGAATTTGCAGGACTTATAAGGAGATGAACACTGGCCACGATTCCTGGATCTGCAAATGATGTCAGAGGAATGTGATCCAGTCGCTTTCCCCTGGGCGGTCACCTGGCCAGGGTAAGAGTGGTTAGTTGCCCCTGCCGCATGGAAATTAAATAACTGCACGTTCATTGCTGACCAGTCAGTCAGTTTTGTCGCGGCGGCATGCCGCCTAAACGCTAGGTCACAGTTGAGCCAAACTTGGCCACCAAATTGGCGGTACGTGCGTAGGACTAAGAGCTTATATGCCGTTAGATCACCCCACCGATGCAGGAATGACGATGCAATGACCAGCATGAAAATTGTAAACGCTTCGACCCAACTCACGACGTCTTCGATCCAACGGCGAGGCTTTTTGCCGCTCGACGTTAGAACTACTCTGCCGTCCAACAACAACTGTGGCTCGGTTTGCGCCTGGAGGAGATTTGGCGTGAGCAGCTTGCTCAGGTCGATAAATTTGCCCGCCAGAATTTGGTTGACGATCTTTGTAGGGATTGGAGAAAACCTCGGGCCAACTACGAAGTGCTGATCGAACAAACTACATGAAAGCGAGGGGAAACTACTGACCGCCATTGGCGTCGCCATTCTAACCGGAGTAGATTTCGTCGTAGGCATCGAGAACGTGCTCAAAAATTCCGGTACAGAATAAGAAACAGACGTACCTGTAGCCGAGACTGGCGAAGTCGTTTCAGAGAACCCCAAGCTAGAACCTGCTGCCAGGAAACTTTCCACGTGGTTGCACACTGATGGATTCAACACTGACTAGGGCGGAGATGCCGTAGCGAGCGAATTCCCATTCGTCGTAGTTGACGTGGTGCTGGATGGTAGTGAACACCCCTGTAGTGAATCTACTGCCGCTAAAGCTGCTTGAGAAGCCACCAGCCTCACCATTTCAAGCATATCCGACGGCATGCTTGGCGAGTTTACGAGAGGTGGCGTGTTACATGCCGACGAAGACGGAACTACCGTGGACGCAACAGTCGATGTTGGATAGCCTTCATTGACGCTCAAGCAGGCAGCCGAAAGGCTATTTCTAGTCTGACGTCCTTCCATTATTCCGAACAGAGTGATAGCGGAAAATACGGTAAAATATTTCAGCACAAGAGGCGGCTCGCGTTAGGATCCGCGACGACCTCAAAACGTACTGAAACCTCGTGACCCTGCAATTGCAAAGGAGGCGCCCCGCAGCATGTCCTCCGATGACCATCGTGCCTTGATTTTAACCTTTCTTAAATTTCATTCAGCCTCATTTATAATTATCTCTTTTTTCTCTTGAGAACAACAAATCTATGCACCAACACAGCAACAAACCCAGTTGTGGAGGAACGGAGGGATACCCATTTAGAATCAACGACATTTTTTCCATTTTTTCCTCTTTTAAAGGCATTATATTTAACTCTTTCTGATAGAGATCTCAACTCTTACAAAGATATTTTACCATAATTGATAAAAATTATCCAGGGACACCAGTCAAAATAGTTAAAAGGCTGCCAGTGCTGGACTAAGCTAGCATCCCATTAAGCAAATTATACAAACAGTTGTCAATGAGTTAAGGCGGGGGTAAACCTGAAAAAATGCCCATTTTCAACTATTTTTCATGGCTAGGACTTAATTGAAAACTTAGGCAAACTATATATCTCTGGAAAGCTTATGACTTGAAGATTATGAAAAAAAATATTTTACGCTCCACATGTCAATTGTAATTAGATACCACTCGCTTTATTGTGCCACCTGCTGGGTTCTACCAAGGGTTACTTAAGAAAAGATAACTCCTGGAATTAATGAAAAAAAATGTTTTTAGTGTCAATTCAAAGAATATATGTTGCCTATTGTTATGCGTAGATGGACTTTTGATATGTTGAAAACATTTCAAACGGTGATCGATTAAATTTGACATAGGAAATCAAAGTAGTGTTTCACTTCATAACTTTGAGTACATAAATCATGTTGAAAATTGCTCTGCTCACAACACAAACCTTATCAAGAGGAACAAATGCTGAAAATTTCAGATCATTTGGATAAATTGTTCTCAAGATATCTTTTCTTGAAGACAAAATTATTGCGTAATGAGAAAATAGCCTTTAAACTTAGAAATAGCAATCACACTTAGTTTATTAAATTATGCAACCATTCTAGTGGCCCAAGTGTCCATATTTTGTCTGCAGGAGTGTCTAAAAGTAATTTAAATGACTCCTGGCTCATATATTACTCCTTCTGCTTCTTGAAGGGCTTCCTACTGACGAGTCCTCAGAAGTTGCTCCCCTTGATGCTCTCTCTTTTCCTTCTACGTAGCCTGTAAATCAGACTTCATCAATCGCTTACTGTTTACTTAGCAATATACAGTATCCTGCTTAACCTCGAAGATCTACCGCCACCAACTTCTGAGAAAAAACTTTTAATGTCTGGCATTGAGAAAAGTGACTTGAACAAAATCCACCCCCTACCATTCAAAGCCACAAGAGAAATTAAATTGACAATGTTTCAATACAAAATTATTCACCGAATTTTACCAACGAATAGCTTGTTACATAAAATGAAAAAAGTTGCATCGCCCTCCTGTCCCTTTTGTCCATCTGAGCACCAGACCGTCTGGCATTTGTTTATAAACTGTAAGCAAGCAAGTTCTTTTTGGAATAAATTCCAGGAGTGGTACTCAACCTCTAGTAATATGAAACTGTCACTGTCAGAACTGGAGATTATGTTCGGAATTATTCGCTGTCACACCTACTGTTTAGCCCTCAACCATCTCATTATTCTAGGCAAATATTTTTTATATGTTAACGCTTTAAATACCATAAATTTCCGTTTCGATGATTTCGTCTCACTTGTGCGCGACAAAATTTATCTAGAAAAATATATTGCTGTCACTTGTAATAACGAGAAGGAGTTCAGGAACAAATGGAAATTTTTTCTGTCGTTATAAAATTGTATTGTCTTTTCTTTTTTTTTTTTTTTTTTTCAACTTTGTATTTTGACCTCTTCGCTATCTTTTTTATTTAACAGTTTATTAATTTCTGGAAAATCAATTCCCTTGTAGTTTAAATAGCAAACACAATTCTCAGTAGTTACTCGACAATTAACATGCAAACAATAATGTGGTAAATAGATCAACTGTAATTAAATTTGACTAGTGTAACTGTATTGTTATATATGTATTGTAAGAAGTGTAAGTTAATGTAGTTTAAACATGGTGTAAAAAGTAATTATAGTGTAAGTACATGTGTAAGTGTAATAAACAAAGCTGTATTAAAAAAAAAAAATCGTTTACTGTCTTTTGCATGGTGCTGCCTCTCTGGTGCATACACCACCAAGGATAGAGAGCCTCTCCATAATTTTTAGCCTACTACTGTCTTCCATGCTACAGCATGGAAGACAACTCAGTCGTTAATGTCATATTATTTCCCTCACTGGGTCACACTACTGGATGTTGGAAGTGGACTGGATTCCTCAGTGGAATTGCACTGAAGGGAAAACTGTGACATTAGCTCTGCTCTAGCACTTATATCCTCCTTAAGAGTTAAGTTGTCTAGAAAGTCAAATCAAGTAAAAATTTGAAGATAAATCAGGCAATTTTATCATAAATTGAGTAAAGACCTCAAGTCAGAAATATACATTCTGTGATTTTTCACCCCATAATTTTTTGTTTAGAGTGTAAATGCACAAAACCTAAAAATCTTTCTTGTACCTGATCCAAGATTTAATAGATAAATCAGTGAAATTCAGCAGGGAAAAACTGGAACCAAGGGCCGATATGGTATGGTATCGAAATAAGTCCTAATCGAGGACAGAGAACTACATAGACTTCAAAAAATTTCTCACCTATCTCACACACGTGCGCGTTTGAGACCGCCGTGGATAAATTTTCGGTCAGTACAAAATGCAGACTGCAGACTGCAGATTGCAGACTGCAGACTGGGTATAAAATGCAGACTGGGTATAAAATGCAGACTGGGTATAAAATGCAGACTGAGACCAAAATTGGGTATAAAATGCAGACTGACAGCAAAATTCTCGTTTCGCGCAATACGCGATATATTTTCATCGTTAACTCACCCCCCAGTCATGTAATCGCCTTTCCGAGTTCGTTTCCTTGCAATTTCCTCTCCATATGCATAGAACGTGGTCAGTCTATGTGAACAGTCCGTTTATTTGTTGCGATGAAACATGACAACACGTTCGATCGTAGAGCCGCCATCTTGAATAATCCGAGCAAACCCGAACGATAGCGATTTCCTATTTGTCATTACCGCTGGCCCATGCATGTATCAAATATGGCGGCTGTAGCATGCGCAGCGTGTAATTTATGCAACCAAATGACATATCTCTGGCACCAGCAGCCGTTTTAGTTTATGAACTCGAAGGGAAACAGGTTGTTCTTTCGATGAAAAAGCATCAATTTATGGACATATCTTATGAAGCTACCTCAGGCTGCTACTTCACTGTACTGTTGCAAGAGGCCATCATATAGTGAGTATTTTAAACTGCAGATGATGGGCATAGATATTACTGTAAGAAAATTCAACTTTATTTTAATTTGCCATTATTATTTTCTTTCATCGTTCTAAATATTATTAATATTGTTTAGTAGACGTTTGTTACCAACATAGGTGATGATTGCACGAGACCTATACCGACGAAGGCCTAAAGAGGCCATATTGAACTGCAGGAGTTCTCTCGCATAGTCTGCATTTTATACCTAATTTTGGTCTCAGTCTGCATTTTATACCCAGTCTGCAGTCTACAGTCTGCATTTTATACCTAGTCTGCATTTTATACCCAGTCTGCAGTCTGCAGTCTGCAGTCTGCAGTCTGCATTTTGTACTGAATGGATAAATTTTTCACGTCTGTTAATCTATATCCCTCGCTTTCCTTGGTATCAGAACTGTCTGAAAGAAGCTCATCGGCATATTTCATTTTCTCTCTGGAGGTTTCTAACAGTTTCTTTAGAGTTCGAGTTGCAAAATTTTTCCAATTATTGGAAAGCTGATTTTCATCCAGGGAAGTGCTCGGATGACAGTGTCTGCTCGGAGTTGAGTGGGCGATTTCGTTCTTCAAACTCATCTTCCTGTTTTCGTCTTCCAGAAAAATGTCTTTCTTTTCTTCAAGTAGACAGATCTACTTCTCTCTCCAGCCATTTTCGATAACTTTTCCTTAGATTTACCGCTCTATGTGCGTTGAATATCACATTCGACTGAAACCCGGACTAAAACTGCCTTTAACTCTATCCCATAATCGTTTTGTCCCAGAAAAACTCCCCAAATAAGACTAAAGAAAGTGTATCTCGTAAGCTCCCGCCCGCTTGGCTTGGTTGCCAGAACACCAAGGCATAAACAACTGATAAATTTTTAAAAATGCTATTCTCGTTACCATGGTAACCAAGCCATTAGCCAAAGCAGGAATTTTAAAATCGCTTAAAAAGGTAAAAATAATGAAAACAAATGGAAAATTATTTTTCCATAGTAAAATTAAATACCCAAAGCTACAAATTCTGAGGAAAACAAAAAACTGAGTTTGGGAGCAAATTTCAGGTTTACCCCCGCCTTAATTACTTCATGCAACAGAAAGTTGAATATGGCCTAGGGTCATTAAGTTTAGGTGAGGAAGATGCTGGACTAATTACAACGCCTCTCTTTACCAAGGAGATTTTATGGGTAATTGCTCAACTTCCAAGGGAGCTGACAGGTTACCCAGCATGAAGTGAGATGCCATACAGTTAGGAAGATGCTGGACTAATTACAGCACCTCTCTTTACCGAGGAGACTTCATGGGTAATTGCTCAACTTTGCAGGGAGCAGACAGGTTGCCCAGCATGAAGTGGTTAATGCAATACAGGAGTATTTTTACAAGTTGTGCTGTATTATGTCAAGCCGGTAGAGTAAAATACTCGGCGATACGACACACCAAAATGTCTAATAATGCAGTTAATCATTATCCAACACACCAAGTTGTTATTCAGTGTGGTAAATTTCAGATATTTATCAACAGGGAATGTGGCAGAAGTATGCGAAGCAAAATGGAATTGGCACATTGTTGAGTTGCTGTTTCTATTTTCTTCAGTAAACGACAAAAATTTCATTGTTGTCTAAGTGCTTTTCTTCATTCGATTTATATTATAAATTTGAATCAATTTCCACCAGCTATTCCAACTCTCCGTCGTCAGAGATATAATATAAATTATTAAAAACTGGATTATTGGATAATGCAATTCAAGACTTTTTATTGGCTTAGCCATTATGGTATATTAGCCAATATACCATAATCTACAAATATGGTAAGCCTAAGCGTCAACTTAGAATTAAAAGAGAGCTAAAAAATTTAAGATTTGGTAAGATTTGCCTTATATCTTGGGGGCGTTTTTAATAAAACAATTATTCCACTCGCGCTTGTTGGATATGAGATGATTATGGCCAACTCGGTGCTACGCGCCTCGTTGGCTATCTATCATCTCATATACAACGCGCGCTCGTGGAATAATTGTTAATTATCCGCCTTTTTTTTGTAACTTAAATCCAATTCATTGTTTGTGCAATACAAGAAAACCCGTCTAACCGGTTTTCTGGAGTACAAATACCTCGTGACATTTGTATTCATCTTGGGTGTTATTTGTACTCCACGGAGTGTAGTTGGATAATAACACTGATTACTTCCTACTTCAATCAGAACCTGGGAAAGTGCAAGACCCAGTGGCCTAATGACTGGTGTGGTGGACTCTGATAGAGTTCCAGACCTGGCCAGGTTCTTTTATTACTCAGACAAACAATGCCTCTCTCCACCTGGAGTACAAAGAGACTACCAGCAAATTGTCAGGGTCAAGCAGAATGAAAAGATGGGGGGGGGGGTTACCTTGCAAAGGACTAGCATCCCATTCCAGGGGGGAGAAGAAATACTGTAATTTCATGCTATGGAAACCATTAAGCTGAGCTCAGCTGTATGGGCCACTTTACTCAAGAGTAGATGAGAGATTAAATGAGCCTTTTTTTTTTTTCAGAAAATAAGAAACAGTCGCCAACCTCTAAACTCTTCTGGTGTCTAATCAGAGAACTGATTTATGCCATACACAGCAGTACCATTTAATTCCAAGTCTCTAGCATTCAATTTGGCATGTATCTCCAGGCTTTGCTATAGCTTGAGGATATCAAACATACATAAATTTAGGGTATACTGAGTGGCATTAAGCTTAAAGGAGATTATATCATTGAATGATTTCAATGAAGTATTGATTGCAATTCCTTTTATGCTATTTATTTGCAAGTTTATGAGATGTAGTGCATGCATTTCAAAGTCGCATTGTTGCCACATCCCTTTCCCGTGACTTTTGGATAACTGAAAAGTAAAATGATGACCAGTAGTGCACTTAGAGTAAATATGCATTATCATAATTTCTCTATAAGGAGAAATTTAGTTTCAGTTTCAAACATCAAACTTGAAACATGAAACTTAAAATTTTAAAAAAATAAAGCCCCAAGAGGGAGATGAAAAAACTCGGAGTCCTACTCCATGGAGTACCCTATGGAGTAGTAATAATAATAATACAGTTTTTAAAAACGCATTATACATAATATAAGTCTCAATGGTTTTAAATAAGATTTAAAGTAATTACAAAAATAAGATAAAAATTAACTATAAATTAAAAGCGATTTTAAAAAGGTGAGTCTTGCGCGTGGTTTTAAAGGAATCTAAGGTTTCGGAATATCTTATAAAATCAGGAAATTTGTTCCAAAGCATGGGGGATGCACACGCAAAGGATCTATCACCATAGGTAGAGGTTCTAGATCTTGGGAGAGACAGATTGATGGACCTTGAGGAACGGAGGGAGCGGACAGGTGTATAGAGATTTGCCAAGTAATCAGGAGTACCTAAATGGAATACCCCTAAAAGTCATATATCTTATTATACATTGTAGTCACCATCTGTCTTCTCATTGTCTAGACGCCCACAGTTTATTCTGGGAAACAGCGCAACCTACAGATTATTCACTAATCTGTACCTACAGATTAGTGAATAATCTATAGGCTGCGCGCGCAATGCATGATTTTCGGTGGACAGTTTGTAGGGTTCTTGCAACAGCACTCAGTTTAAGCCGGGGCAGAGCTTCACAAAACTGACCTCACAAGTTATCGCCCATTTTGATGTACAAATATCCTTTGTCGCCGTAGTCTTCTCCACAGGAATTTCTGACGACCCAGTACAAATATGGCCTGATATTGGGAAGGGAAATAGTAATCAGTGTTGAGTAGAGGAAAAGTTCCAACCCTACCCGCATCTGAATATGAAAGCTTTGAGCCTTTTGCAAGAGTCCAGAGCTTGAGAGAGAATAAGAGGGACAGTCAGCTTCACGTTTCAAAAATTATCTGCTGAACAATTAATGATCAGAGACTTACGTAAAAAAATGATAAAGACCTAAGTAAAAAAATTAAGTTCCTTAATTATTAAATTACTTAAGACTGAGTAAAAATATTTTTTGAGAAAAACGTACGGCTCCACCGCCCTGCCGCTACTCGCGAATGGGTAGTTGAAAGGTATCCATTGACTCCTGTACGTCATTCATTGATATCCACGTGGAAAATCATTCAGGAGAAAAGAGAACAATACTTCCAGGGCAACTCCGTGTTTTGGTGTCAAGAATGGTGAGTAAATCGCGTAATTTTAACAGCTTCGCTCCTTGTTCTCATGCAAATATAAATGGAACAAGTAAAACTTCTTAAAATTTTGACTGTGGCTCGCATGACTCGCATGGCTAGCCCCTTGGCTCGCAGGTTTATAAAACTCAGTTTCAAACCGCCGGTTTCAAAGATACGTTTCCAAGATCTCTGATGTTGTGATCGACGTCTTCACCGAGGTCTTAAAGTTAAAAAGGTTGAGAAGAGGGCTTTGAAAGACACAATCGGGAGTATAGAGAAATCCAAAAGTACTTCAGCTCTTATAGAATCCAACAGCATTGAGAGCAACCGTGGTAACTTCCAGATCTCGGCATACGTAGTTGACAAGAACGAGCAGGTTGGTGTTACCCTCACAAGTTGCTACTTTCAGTTCACAGAAAAAGAAGAGGACTACTTCTTCTCGGAGGGAAAAGGCAGGAAATAGCATTGCAGATGTTTACAAGTCTTTGTTTTGAAGCACGTTCGCGAAGAAGTGATTGAGACTTTAGCTTTAATGGCTTAACATTTACGTTATTCTTGTTCCCCTTTGCTAAAAAAAATGATTGTTTATAATTAAAAAAGAACTGAATAGTTTGTTTCTTTCGTTGAAGACTGCTTATTTGTAATCAGGGTGTATACCTGAAAAGTGCTCATTAGAAACTTTTGATTCCCTTTAATAAAGCAACTGTCAGCACGGTTTGTTATCGTAGGTATGTTAGTTTATTTAACACCAAACCTTCGAAGGATACAATTGAAAAAGGCGAGGTGTAATTAGAATGTCTAAGCGTAGGCCATGTTTTTCTATGAACACCTGTCTTTGGTTCACTATACATCTTTAATTGATTCCTTCATAGTTAAGCTTTGAAAGTTTGTGCATGATACGTAGCGAAATTAGAAAAAAAAATTTTTGCTTTAGATACATCATTTTTGGAATTAATGTAGTAGCGGCGAAGCTGCAACAATTTAGGAACCAATGATTATCCAACTTGAACTCACTAGTATAATATTTTTCCATGATAGATTAAGAAATGTACTTGAAAGATTGAGATGCATTAGAATGCCTGGTGAAATATTTTTAGACCCAGAACTCGTGATTTCCAATGTATTGCTTGACCTGTACAGGATGTCTTTACAATGCTGGGATCAACGGTAAAAGACTTTGATTTTTCCAAGTGAACCAAACAACAACATAACACTTGTAATGCCCGCCCATAAATGGCTTTTATAGCCATGTAATAACTTCAGCATCATATCATGAAGTGTATTGTGCACGTATCGCTTAGTCTCATAACGCTTATTTATTCTTATCTCGCTTATTCTTTATACATTCCATTTGATCATTAATTCCTTCAAAGGAACAAAGATCCTATCCAAGTATCGTATAGCATATTTTCAATAAAGAAGTCTACCGCGCTGTTTTCCTTATCACTGCGACTTTTGATTGTAATCGATTCTTTAAAGACATTGGGGCACTCAGACCATCCCATCACCAGCAAGTACAATGGTTTTTCCATTACTGGAATCATTATGAAAAATATAATTAATTTAATGGTAACTCGATGGGTGTTAGACTCAATATGTAATAACATGCTTCAGTTGATGAGGGAAATTACTGAGTAAACCTACGTAGAAGTCCAAATGTTTTCGTAAGGAATTAATGATTTCGCATGTGTGCTTGACCTACGCGTAATGTCTTCACAATGCTGAGGTCAACGTCAAAGGGGTTTGTTTTTTTTTCCTTTCAGTTAGATACTACCATTTGCGTTAAACCGTGAAGCATGAACGTTTTTTCATGTATGTTTATTTTTCAAACGAGACAGTTTCCCATGCAGACAACTGTGACGATTGGACCAATGAAAATGTTTCGTTTGGAGCACGAAACTATGAATGTTTTATCAAACAAACTTGGCACATCATGTTCACATGGTGTGCAGGTTTGACAAAATTAAAGTCATCCTTTCAGGTTTGTGCTGAACAGTTGACGCTCGTGCAAATATGTCTCTCGTGCAAATGAAGGTCATCTGTCACTAATATTCTTCCAGGTGTATCACTGCTTTTTTCATAGGGGAGGAGGAGCTTTTGGAGTACGATTTCCAAACTTTCAAGGAACGTATTGTAAGAGAAGTCCCTTACCTAGCCAAAATAACAAGCCTCTCTGCTACGCCACTTCCTTTAACAATGAATGACGAAATCAACGAGGTCGACATATCTCCAGTATATCTTGCGTTTCAACTCAAGGAAATACTGTCAAAAGAAAAAACATCACCTTCTAAGAATTTACATTCGAATCGCCATCAGTTCAGGGGGTCGGGACTGATTAGTGTGAAGTCAACATGAATTCACCGCCAAATCGGCCAAAACATTTACCAGCATTGTAAAGACATCCTATAGGTCAACCAGTACATTAAAAATCACGATATCCGGTCTTTGTGAAAATATAGCCATCTCCACGTATATTTACTTATTTGCGGCTTGTACTCTACCTTACGGCCCCAATCGGAAATAGTCTCGAGAATCGATTGATAATAAGCGCCATGAGCAAGAGACATATATGGTGATGAAACTATACTATTGGTCAGGTTCGACGACACAAACAGAGCGGCTTAAGCGCTATATTGGGCTTTACGCCGATAAAAAAAGCTACAGCGGAAGTTTCTGCCTTAAAGACCTCAAGCGTGTCAATAGCGTCTTAATTCAAAATTTGTCTCTTGTACTATTGTGAGTTCTACATACATTCCTTTCCTTCTCAGACAAGACTGACAACCCGTAGAACTGAGAGAGAACATGCTTCGTACGAGTGACCTGAAGAACATCTGTCCTTGTAGAGCTCAGTGGCGAAACAAGCCATCTGTGACTGACAACTGATTCGAAGAAATTTAGATCTATACTTAAAAAACGGTGTGGGGTCGCCCCTTCATTCGGAGGGAAATGAACTGGAGTCTGTAACAGACGGACTACGAATGCAAAGAATATTTCTTAAGGATTAACCTCTTCTTGTAAGTATAGTATGTAAAAAGAAGAAAGGAGAAAGGCTTTTAAAAGGAAAATAGAAATCAAGCTCATCAAACTCTTATTGAGAAAGGTAAACAATTTTTAGACCAAACTACTTTCTGAATGTTTTAATACGCACCATTTTATTAAAAATGCCTCCCACAGTGATTGCACGGTACGTCATGAGCAGTTTCCTCAGGGACTATATATGGAAACCTTACAGAAGTAAGTTAACATTACTGATGATATCGATAATAAAGCGTTACTCAAATTGGAAAAAAAGCTAAAAGCCAAAGTATTGATTTTGCATAAAAGCAAGTCTCTTTCCTCTACGTACATTTAGCTCCTTAAAAAACGAGAAAAAAAAAAAAAAAAAAACAAGAAAAAAGGAAAACAAGACGATATCGTTAAACTTGACCTGCTGTAATGTTCAAAGCAATGTTCTGTTCGCAGCTAGTTTTAAGAGTCTAGAAATCCAGCTGGCGGACAAAATCTTTAGCGCGTTTGCCCAACTTGTTGATAACGGCTAGGCGAACTTGCGCGTAGGCCTTTTCGTTTAGGGTGAAGACTTGAGTTGACTTGTGTAATCGTATTTCTCGAGACTCGTAAGAGAAGAAAAAGTAGTCGCTCGATTCCTTATCGGCATCAAAATAGGCACCAATGAAAGCAAGGTTGACCTGATCATTGCGGACTGTGCATGGCAGGATTTGGAAGCGACCATCATTGCCTGATGTACTATTCTTATTGAACAGAGTTAGGCCCTCTTCCGACTTTTCTAGGCTATCCAAGGTGTTCTTTACGACTGAGACAAGTTCCTTGTCTGCACCAACGATTGCGCTCAAAAGCTCCAAGGTCACCTCGGATAACTTGAAGGAAGCATCACTAGATTTGTACTCGTCGAAGCTGAAACCTTGCAAAACCCAGCCTAGCTTTCCCAGTACGTAACCGTAAAACTTGTACCAGTCTGTGACCTGCTCCTGTTTGGGGTACTTCTTGGTTGCCGCCAGCTGTGCCAACAAAGTGGAGTTTTGGACGTCTTCCAACTGTTGACCGCTCAGTTTAGAGGTAAAGGAAGCAAGACTACCAGCAACAACTTTGCCCTGAGATGAATCACGAGTCAGAGACTCGTCGAGTTCGAGGGAACTTAGAAATTCTAGGGGTGACCGGCTCGACATGGTGATAGTTCGTGGACGGTCTGATAATACACACGAGAGCTTAAATCCCGCTGGCTAGCGCTTTTAAGAGCTTCAAAACAATAGAATATTTGTTTAACATGCTACTACGGACTATATATGGTAAAGTAGCGATCCTATTGGTCAGGTTTTTCGATCCTTGACCACCGGCAGTCAAAGAAATGAGTTCATTGAATTGAAATTTGTCGGAGCGGTTCTTTAGCGGATAATTCCGTTGTCTCGGTTAGCTTTTCGTCACTGCCTACTTAGCTTTTTTACCTCTTTTCTTTTCTATGGCGTCGAATTTGCTTTAGTGCTCAGTGCATCTTTCTATGTTTTGCCTCTGCCTACAATACTACACACATGACGAGCTTTGCTCAAGAAAAAAATTCTCTGCAGGCATCGTAAACTGATGCCGAGGTTTGGGGAAGAAGGCGTTGGGTGGATGTCATCACATTAATTACACCACAATGTAATTATACAGATTAGCGTCCACGAATCCACGAGAGATACGCGATTGCGTGCGAGTTAACGCGGGGTCATCTGTTGGCGATGACACGCTTGAGGTCTTTAAGGCAGAAACTTCCGCTGTAGCTTTTGTTATCGGCGTAAAGCCTAATATAGCGCTTAAGCCGCTCTGTTTGTGTCGTCGAACCTGACCAATAGTATAGTTTCATCACCATATATGTCTCTTGCTCATGGCGCTTATTATCAATCGATTCTCGAGATTATTTCCGATTGGGGCCGTAAAGTAGACCACAAGCCTGTTTCGTCTCTTCCCTTTCATTTCCTTCAAAATGGACCCGACTAACATTATAAAAACGATCGAACTTGAAGAGTATTCCACACCCCCAGGAATTGGTCCCATTGCGTTTTCTGAAACTGGTTTCGTCGATGGAGGCAGTCTTGTTTCCTTTAGTTCCGTGACCAATGAGCAACGGAAGAAGGACGTGCTCAATTCCACCCTGCTTTCTCAGTTGGCAGCAAACAAGAAGTACAACCGCTTCTCTAACCCCAGCGATTGGTACGCGTTTTATAGGAAGGTGGCGTCAGAAGTCGCATGGGTTACGCAAAGTTTCAAACCGTTCGAGACATACGCTTCCTTTCCAAATGAATCTACGATCTCTGATGTTGTGATCAACGTCTTCAGTGGGGCCTTAAAAGTTGACGAGGGTGAGAAGAGGGCTTTGAAAGACACAATCGAGACTTTAGAGAAATCCAAAAGTGCGTTAACCCTTTTCGGATCCAACAGCATTGAGAGCAATCGTGGTAACTTCCAGATTTTTGCATGCACAGTTGACGAGAACGAGCAGATTAGCGCTTCCCACCTTGGCTGCTATTTTCAGTCCACAGAAATAAAAGACAACTATTTCTTCGCGAAGAGGGAAAAGCAGGACATAAAATTGCAGATGTCTGCAGAAGTCCTTATTTTAAACGAAGATGTTTACGACCAAGTTCGCGAAGAAGTCAATCAGAAACTGGGCAACAGAGTCACGCGCTTCCTTTCGCATTTCAACCTATAAATGGTCTCGGTGCATACGAAGAGCTGAGCATTATTGTCTACGTTTTTTATTCAGGACGGATATAATTTGCGAATTGATAGTGAATGAGACTTTACCTCTGCCAATCTATGTTACCCTTGTCCCTCTTATCCGTTTCGTTCGTTGAAAATTGCTCTTTTGTAATCAGGACATATACCTGAAAAGTGCTCATCAGCAACTTTTAATTCCCTTTAACAAAGTAGCTGTTAGAAATTGTTTGTTATCGTAGGTATGTTAGTTTAGTTGACACCGAGACCTCGAAGGATATCATGACAACTGAAAAAGTCTTGGTATAATCGTAATGTCTAAGCGTAGGCCATGTTTTTTTGTGAACACCTGGGTTTGGTTCACTATGCGTCTTTAATTGATTCCGTTATAGTTAAGCTTTGACATTTTGTAAAATTAGCTGCGAACTGAATATTGCTTTGAACATTGCAGCAGGTCAAGTTTAGCGATATCGTCTTGTTTTCCTTTTTTTTTGATTTTTTGTTTTCGTTTTTTAAGGAGCTAAATGTACGTAGAGGAAAGAGACTTGCTTTTATGCAAAATCAATACTTTGGCTTTAAGCTTTTTTTCCAGTTTGAGTAACGCTTTATTATCGATATCATCAGTAATGTTAACTTACTTCTGTAAAGTTTCCATATATAGTCCCTGAGGAAACTGCTCATGATGTACCGTGCAATCACTGTGGGAGGCATTTTTAATAAAATGGTGCGTATTCAGAAAGTAGTTTGGTCTAAAAATTGTTTACCTTTCTCAATAAGAGTTTGATGAGCTTGATTTCTATTTTCCTTTTAAAAGGCTTTTTCCTTTCTTCTTTTTACATTCTATACTTACAAGAAGAGGTTAAGTCATTAGAAATATTCTTTGCATTCGTAGTCTGTCTGTTACAGACTCCAGTTCATTTCCCTCCGAATGAAGGGGCGACCCCACACCGTTTTTTAAGTATAGATCTAAATTTCTTCGAATCAGTTGTCAGTCACAGATGGCTTGTTTCGCCGCTGAGCTCTTACAAGGACAGATGTTCTTCAGGTCACTCGTACGAAGCATGTTCTCTCTCAGTCCTACGGGTTGTCAGTCTTGTCTGAGAAGGAAAGGAATGCATGTAGAACTCACAATAGTACAAGAGACAAATTTTGAATTAAGACGCTATTGACACGCTTGAGGTCTTTAAGGCAGAAACTTCCGCTGTAGCTTTTGTTATCGGCGTAAAGCCCAATATAGCGCTTAAGCCGCTCTGTTTGTGTCGTCGAACCTGACCAATAGTATAGTTTCATCACCATATATGTCTCTTGCTCATGGCGCTTATTATCAATCGATTCTCGAGACTATTTCCGATTGGGGCCGTAAGGTAGAGCACAAGCCAGCAATAAGTAAATATACGTGGAAATGGAAATATTTTCACAAAGACCGGATATCGTGATTTTTAATGTACTGGTTGACCTATAGGATGTCTTTACAATGCTGGTAAATGTTTTGGCCGATTTGGCGGTGAATTCATGTTGACTTCACACTAATCAGTCCCGACCCCCTGAACTGATGGCGATTCGAATGTAAATTCTTAGAAGGTGATGTTTTTTCTTTTGACAGTATTTCCTTGAGTTGAAACGCAAGATATACTGGAGATATGTCGACCTCGTTGATTTCGTCATTCATTGTTAAAGGAAGTGGCGTAGCAGAGAGGCTTGTTATTTTGGCTAGGTAAGGGACTTCTCTTACAATACGTTCCTTGAAAGTTTGGAAATCGTACTCCAAAAGCTCCTCCTCCCCTATGAAAAAAGCAGTGATACGCCTGGAAGAATATTAGTGACAGATGACCTTCATTTGCACTAGAGACATATTTGCACGCGCGTCAAGTGTTCAGCACAAATCTGAAAGGATGACTTTAATTTTGTCAAACCTGCACACCATGTTCAATCCAGAGGAATACAGCAGGCGTCTTTCTGTATTTAAGGTTAGCCTTATTACTTTTACTTTTGATGGATCCAAAAGTATATCAATCCTCCGTGGGATATAGTGTCTATTCATTGGAACGTGTATTATTCTGCAAATGAATTATCACATATGAATAATTATAACAGATTCTGTACTCGAAATTTTGTTAATTCGCATCTTTTGCGATAATGCCTCAGGAATGGCAATTAAAGAAGTAACAAATTGTATTTTCATAGTGGTAGAACTATCAGTAATGATACAAAATGATGTAACTTACGAGATGAAGAATATCTTAAGGCTTTATTTCTCTAAAATTTTTAGTTTAATATTCCTCGATCACTTCTCCCAATTGCGCATCACGAGGTGCCAGCTGCTTGCTCAAAAAAGTACTTGAATGTTCATTAAGTTGATTTCCGACAGAAAATCGAGTGATATTTGATGTTTCAAACTAAATTTCTTCCTATAGGGAAATTATAATGATGCATATTTACTCTAAGCGCACCATTAATTGGTCATCATTAAATTTTTACTTTTCAATTATCCAAAAGTCATAGGAAAGAGTTGTGGCAACAATGTGACTTTTGAGTATCTGCACTATATCACAACAAGTTGCAGATAAATAGCATAAAAAGGATTGCCAATTATCATGTCCTTTTTGCTAATGATGCCATGACACCTTCTGGCTGTTGTACACTAGAGCTGAATTCTTCCAATACACCACCTAATCGTGACTGGTAAGAAAGCAGAATACACATCTCATAGGTTAGAAAAGGAAAGAGAATTAAGTGGATAATTTGATTTGAATTTGCAAAGTCACAAATTCATCTAGAGAAAATGCATGTATGTGCATTAATTTGCAGATTAACAACATTAAAAATGATGCATATCCAAAACTATTTAACAAGTTCCAGTTGTTTGAAGACTGGATAATACTATCCACTGCCAGGATAAATTTCTATCTGGTGTGACTAAGTACAGTGTGTTTAAGTTACCACTTACATGCCAGCAGAGATACTTTCTCCTTTTCTTTCAATTATAAAATTAATAAGTTTGTTTGTTTGACATTTTTTTAATGGTAATTATAATGATCATTTTCTTTTTAGGAGAAAAGATGGAAAGGTGTCAGCTGTGACGAATCAAAGAAAGGTGCAGCTATAATTGTTATTATTTTCGCATAAAATTATCAACTCATAAACTTCATTACACCCTTCTTAATCATAATCATATGGTAGACAGCTTCAGAAATTATAGGGTTAAAACAAATTAAACTCATTAGAATCTTGAGAAATGCTTATGAATATAGCTTATGGGTAAAGTGCAATTGTCTGTTTAACATGGGGTGTTACTAAAACTAAAACCCTCGAAAACGAACACAGCTAAGACCTAAAGACCCGTCAAACTTTTCGAGATTACAAATACGAAGACCCCCTAAAAATCGAATCTGTTGAAATATAAAGTCAAATTGTAACCAAAACAGGTCTAATCTGTCAAATTATCTCCTGTCCGATCCTTTCCACTGAGTTTTAGGTCAAATTTAATGGTAAATTTTGGGGTCTTCGTAATTTCGAAAACTAAGACCCCCACCAAACCATTCTTTAAAAATGTCTACAAAGTTGAATTACGACCGTGGACATTAAATTAAGAACCCACAGAAAGCTCATATTCGATCAATTAAGCAAAAACTCTGCTGTGCTTGCCATATGGGAAAGCGCTAACATTGATTTTATTTGCTTCCGAACAAAGGAGTTAATCACCGACACTGGAATTCGCGACTAGGTATTCCTTGCAACTCCCCAAGTTTTGTTTTCCAATTTGTCCTGGCCGCTACCAATCACTTCTTGCGTAAAAACTTACAAAACCTGTGAAGTGGAACTAGGGTGGCTACTGTTGCTTGCCGATATTATCCGTCGGCAAAACGTAGAACTAAGTAGATGTGACTGATTCTACCAGGGAAATTTTATTTTCTGGAGCTTGGACTTGTCAGGAGAGTTTCCTTGACAGCTGGATTACACCACATTTTGTAAAACCATTTGTGAAGACATCACATTTTTTCTTCACTTTTTTGTCACATTTCTTCACTTCATGATGTTACAGTAACACGGAAAATCTAACTGGATTTATTGTCGAAGAGGAGCTTTCTGTGGGCTCTTATTTAGTGTCCACGTGCAATCCACCAAAACCTAGTGTGTGTGCATAGGTTATTCAGCACTGTCACTGGTAACGCAATCTCGATCGCAGAGACACATAGAAAAACATCCATCTCCAATAGAAAGCCAATTATTTTTATGATTTAAAGGATAAACAACAAAATTGAAGATCAATTGGGGTGAGGCATATTTTCAGTGTACAATTATACGTAGGTAGTGTAGGGCTTTCACTGTCTTCATAAAACCACAATGCTGAAAATATATGTGTGCAAATTGTTAGGCTGGCTGGCTGGCTTTATTTATAGACGGTAGCACTTAATAGCTAGAAGCTAATGAACTTGTGGCCCAGTAAACCCACCCATCCCACCCCAGGGGAGGACATCCATCACACAGTAATCTCGTGCGTGGGAAATTAACATCTCCTACCCCCAACCCTGCAGGAGGCGGGACCTCCATTTATTCGTCCCTATCGGAGAAGACTAGAATATCTAACCATTTTTTGATGTTATAGAAAGGTAGCAAATTCTCCTCAATTATTTTAGAAGAAACGGATCGTCTAGCACGCGTACAATTGTAGTTTTTGGATGTTATATGGATTATAGTCTTTGAACAGTCATAATTCGACTTTGTAGACATTTTACAGACTGGTTTGTTTGAGGTCCTAGTTTTTGTAATTACAAAATCTAAGAGGGGTCTTAGTTTTTGAGATTACGAAAACTAAGATCCCTAAATTTAGCATTAAATTTGACCTAAAACTTGGTGGAAAGGATCGGACAGGAGACAATTTGACAGATTAGACCTGTTTTGGTTACAATTTGACTTTATATTTTGACAGGTTCAATTTTAGGGGGTCTTTAGTGTTTGTAATCTCGAAAACTAAGACGGGTCTTAGGTCTTTGTTTTCGAGGGTCTTAGTTTTCGTAACACCCGTTTAATATCCATGCACTGCTGCGTCTAAGTATTGTTAACAGACTTCTGTAACATTTCAAAAACAAAGTCTTGAAATAATACCGTCAATAATTATTTTTAGATTAAGGTTGCAATATGATATGTTGATCATTTAGCCAATGAATGACTAACTGGTGACATTGTTCCTTTTTGTTTGCTTCAGTCTATGCTTAAAAGCCTGTAAATGATGGATTTTTATAACAGCTGATACTGTACATTTTGTATTTAGATGCAGTAATCATTTGCACCATAAAAAAATTTTCATTTTATTATCATAATAGTACAGCATTGTTTATGTTGATTATACCTGTAATCATTATGGGGAAAGTGTTGAGATGGCCAATTACAATTTAATGTTAAATCAAGAGATGAAAATGACTTCATTCCTGCTGCTAAATAAATACTTTTTCCTAATGATAGCTCTCTCTTTTTTATGCCCTGCTGGATGGGAATAGTGTGGAAGCTAGCTGTTGGTGAGTTTTACACTTTGTTTTTTTTTTTTTCCAATGTGTGACTGAGAAGCTAAGGAGAAAATGAATGAAACAAATATTATTTTTCACTCTGGACGAGTCTTAAATTTGTGAGTGTTTCAAATTTAAGTTGTCTTTCATCTTGTTTATTCAGGGCCTTCACTGCAACTGAATGTGTAGAAAGCCAGTGGGCCATTCTTTATAATCACCAGAGTACAACAGACCTCAGTGTCAGGAACTGATTTCATGTTCTCGGTCAAAAGGATGTTCAGGTGGTAGTACCCTTCTAGCCCTTAATTGGTTACAAGCAGAGGTAAATGGTAACAATTAGGACTTTAACCCTAACATGAGTAATTTGCATATTCTCCATACCAATCTCTGTACATTTGCTATGATATTTACAAGGTGAATTTGTTTGACAATATTTAGTTAGTGATCATTTGCTATATTCTCACCACCATAATTCTTGATTCAATAGTGATACAGTAAGGAGACGTAAGATGCCAATCACTCTCAAAAGTAAAAGTAAACCCTAATTTGGGAAATACAGTAAGCTGACTATTTGGTTAGCACCGCGGGCCGCAATGTCCAAAGCTGGGTTATTAGATAACCTGCCTCCCGGTCAGCTCAATTGGTTAGAGTGCCGGATTGTGTTGTGCAGGAGGTCAAGGGTTCAAGCCCTGGCCGGACCAATACTCGTGGTCTAAAATAACTGAGGAGAATTCACTACCTTTTTATAACATCAAGGAATGGATAGATATTCTAGTCTTCTCGGACAAGGACGAATAAACCGTAGGCCCTGTCTCCTGCAGGGTTAGGGGTAGGAGACGTTAATTTCCCACACACCAGATCACTGTGTGGTGGATGTCCTCCCCTCGGGTGGGATGGGCAGGAAGGTGAGATCGTTACATGGACTGAAGTGGCTACCAGAGGTGCCTGATAATGCTGATATCCGATTTCAACCTTATCATTGTAACTAGACACGTTTGTTGTTTAGAGTGCTTAAAGAATTTGACTTTGACTTTGATAACCCAGGGTTAGTGTGAAATCTGATTTCAGATCTGAAAGCTATAAATATACTGTTACCTACATGTTTTATGCTATTTAACTATATCTTTCCTTTCAGAATTACACACTTGTTCCAGCTAAAGAATTCCCTTATGTGGATAAAGAAACAGCTTGTAAACGCAATCTTTTGTAAGTACTGTTGTTGCAGAAAACTCTTTTTAGATACACATAGGCTTATTAGTCTCCAATCATGAGCAAGGGAGAAAATCGAGTCTCACTAGGCTTGTGTCCAATTGTCCATCAGGTCCTGTCAGAGTCAGCTGGTAACAAAATTTTCCAACTCATGATTTATCCCTCAGGCCTTAAATGTGTTAAAGTGCCATATTGAAAAAAATAATCATCCAAAAATTAAGCTTGATTGTTATATCTTGGTTGCTTGACTATTCTTGGTTGATCAAGGAGAAGTTTTTCAAGTGGTAAAATCATGAAATGAAGGGAAATTTTGTCAAGAAAATTAGGTCTCCGGCGTAGTATTTCGTCCTAGATAATGTGTCAAGCATCAAGATGTTCAGACATCAAAACTCAATTTGTAATTAGTATCTGTTGATGCTCATTTTATGTTGGACTGAAAAGGGAGTGAGGATAAGATGCGGGTGTGAGGTGCAGATGTAAGTATACTGGTGTATATTATGTACAACCTTAATTTTTTTTTTTCAACAAATATCTTGCACTTTGAAAATCAGATCCAATATTTTGGATCTAAAGCAGAACCCGAGCTTCTCAGTATGTTGTTCTTATGCAGTATACACGTTTGGATGCTAGTGGGCTAAGCAAGATAGGGCGAAGATTCGTAACCTATCTGCATGACAGGACTGTTAACTATAATATTCTTCTTCTTCTTCTTATTATTATTATTATTATTATTATTAAACACAACGAATATATGAAATTCATATATCTGAGCTGCGGTTATAGAAACGTACTTGTGCACGATCCTCGCAGTAAAGAGCACTATTTAAGCAATAGTGAAAATCAGACCTGAAAAAATTCAAGCCTGTACAGGATTCGAACCCTTGACCTCTGCGATTCTAGTGCAGCGCTCTACCAATTGAGCTAACAGGCCAACTGGGAGCAGGTCATCAATTGGTAGAGCGCTGCACTAGTATCGCAGAGGTCAGTGGTTCGAATCCCGTACAGGCCTGAATTTTTTCAGGTCTGATTTCACTATTGCTTAAATAGTGCTCTTCACTGCATGGATCGTGCACAAATACGTTTCTATAACCGCACTTCAGATATATGAATTTCATATATTCAGTTCGTTGTCTTTGATTTAACATCTTACGGGTTTATCTCGGACTAATTTCATGACCTGCTCCCAGTCGGCCTGTTAGTAATTATTACTATTACTATTACTATTATTATTACTATTATTATTATTATTATTATTATTATTATTATTACAGGGTTCCTGCGCTCCATGAAAGTCCTTGAAAGTCCTTGAAAGTCCTTGAATGTAATTTTTTGTTTTCAAGGACCTGAAATCCCTTGAATTTAGTCTCGGCTGCTTGAAACTTTCTGAAAACTCCTTGAAAATAAGTGCAGATGAATCAAAGTCGAAGTTTACATTTGTTTTCGGTGTTGAAAGTGCAAGTTTCCGGCACAAATCGCGAAAACGAGTTTTCCTTTCAAATCCCGCGTCCGATTATGATGTTTCACACGTGATTTTATATATTTTGTACCTGATTGGTGCATTGAAAATAACCTTGGTTACCTAGTACATGATCACTCTGATGTGCATGCTTGAAGTCACGCTTGAAGTCACGCTCGTTGGAGTTTTTCGGCCGGTCCTGCACGCAATGCGTTTTATTTCTATTAGCTCTTGTTAAATGCAAAAGGTCCTTGAATTTGAGAGCCAAGGTCCTTGACAATGACCTAGAAAGTCCTTGAATTGGGTTCCTGAAAAAGTGCAAGAACCCTGTTATTAGTAGTAACTAGTAGTAGTAGTAGTAGTAGTAGTAGTAGTAGGTAGTAGTAGTAGTAGTAGTAGTAGTAGTAGTAGTAGCAGTAGCAGTGGCAGAAGTAGTAACTAGTAGTAGTAGCAGCAGCAGTAGCAGTAGCAGTAGCAGCAGCAGCAGCAGCAGTAGCAGCAACAGCAGCAGCAGCAGCAGCAGTAGCAGTAGCAGTAGCAGTAGCAGTAGACCCCAATTGCAGACCTCTCGCTGACTCGTATTGCTCAAGGACTAAGACTTAAAGAAAAGCTCAAACCGCAGCACTAATACTTAGGAATGGCTCGCAGGCTCGGAGGCTCGGAATAGCTGTTGCCATCTGTGCACCTTTAAGAGCTTAAGAGGCTATCCACCTAAGAACGGATAAGGCAAATTTCGGACCTTCGCCGATTTCCCTGATTTTTACTGTGAAAGTCGATACTTCTATCCCATGAGCAAATATTGCGTTTATTTTGAATCAGTCTGGTTTTTTCATTCTTTACGAGATCTTTTTCAAGGTGACCTCAAATGCACCCAGTTTCCCCCCCCCCCCCCCTCCACCTCCATTATTTAGCTACAAAAGTCGAACGCTGCTGAAGCCGTATTTTCAACTCTAACGAGCTTTCTATTTTATATGTCTCATGTGGTTGAAAGCTATTTTCTCTTATGTGGGACATGATCTAGAGTCAAATCTATTACAGCCTATAAGCACTTACACCTAATAAGTAAATTATGGAATAAACCTTTTGGGCACTCTTCATGGCGCGCCGCATAGAGCTTTGCAAATTTCACAAATATTCGCAATTTTGATCGAAATCAAAGATAACGCGATCCGACCAACAGGTAAATTTGGGATCTGAGAACTTGTTACAAATCATCAAATAAAACTGAAGAGCGGATTTTTATATTGAAAATACATATCATGCGATTTTTTCGCCGTTAAGTTGAAAACATTGGTGTTCTAAAGAGGAAAGACCTGTGTTTATAGTTAACAAATTATGCAAATTAGCGTTATTTAAAATTGTGTCCATAAAAATTTTTTTCTACGATGTTCTTAAACACAAAGAGCTGTCTCTTTTAACTGAAGAGCATATTATTCCACACTTCTAAGGCAAGGTATTTTTGGAGTTTATGGCCATTGTCATCTCCCATGAAGCGCTGATTAAGTAAAACAGCTGTGTTTGTTTTGCACGGTTATTGCCAACTAATTCAGTTATCATCAACCACAGAGAAGTGGACGTCGAAGATCTTATCGGTAATATTTCCTTAACCACTCTTCAGTAGCAAGAGATGTTTTTTTTTCCGGCAAGACGCAACAGAGCTCGTTTTCCTAACAGCTTCTTTTATCCTCTGCCGGATTATTTTTCCCTTCTTCGAAACTTTGTTTACTTCGTAGTAATTCAATTAAAATTCGTCGGGATCTACACCAGTTCTCACGTACATTTACTGACTTAACTGCTTAAGCATTCATGCTGTAGTGTTTCTTTATCGGACAGATGTCTGCTGAACCCTTAAATTGTTCTCTTTACGAAATAGTACAGACTCCGTGTGGGTCTAGTAGGGAAGAAACGAAGCACGTTTTGCTCTCCGACTGCAACGCAGATATATCCGCCTATTTTGTTAGCTGCCACTTATCCAAATGCAGCGCTGTTACGGAAGCCGAGCTAATCATGGCAAGAACGGGAATACAACATTTGTCGCGAAATCAACTCGCTGGTATGACAATCTGCCCGAGGCACCGACACTCACTAGGAAGATTCTGGAGGGGTCCAAGATCCTGCCAATACCCCGCCCACACCGGGAAAACTACATGTGTGTCGGGCAGTCACGTTGTAAACTTCCAAATGGCCGACCAAGTTAAACTTATATTTGGCGTAATCGCTGCTGTTGGATCACGTAAGTACCATAAGCCTTAACTTGTGGTTCGCTAGTTCTATTTTCCAGCCCTGCACTCCTACAAGTCTACCCTTACTATGCACTACTCCTAAAAGTTTCTGTTATTGTTGCTCACATTTCAACTTTCCCGTAGCTCATACTAAACTGTGAATAAATTTCTTCCTTTTTCTAAATATTTTTGGTCTTCTTTGTTTTCCTTTTGTTTTTGTTTTCTTTTTGTTTTTTGTTTTCTTTTTGTTTTTGTTTTATTTTTTTGTTTTTTGTTTTTGTTTTTTTTTTTTTATACTGGCCTGCGTAACTGGCAACTTAGTGAGCGGCAATATTCTGAAGCGGTGGATCGGATGTGTAAATTTCTTCCCATTCCCCTCGGGTCAACGCACCTTACCGCTCAAGAATACTCTTCCTTTAAACACATACACAAGGACGTCAGCTGGTCAGGCCTGTAATATTATACATTACGATCGCCAGTTATTAATCGTTTGCACTAATCTCTAAATGTCTGCACCACTTGCCGGAAGAAGCATGCTGAACGATTGTTGAGTTTAAGATGGCGGGGTTCTGCCGAAGGTTCACAAGATCAAGAGGGAGCAGTTTCTGAAAGGTTTGCTGGATCTATTTATTGTCCCTTAAGAGTCCGTACTTTTCTCACTTTGTATTAAGCTTGCGCATGCCACATCAACCTTGTACACTAGGCAAGGAACTCAGAAAAATAATGTGTTAGTAGCTGTGGAATAAACTTAATATGAAAACAACACTGCTGGATAAAAGATGAAACCTTTCTTTTTTTTCGCAAATTAACCCCTAAATATGCTATACCATTTTACTGATTCTTTCAATAAAAAGAGGCATTAAAGCTGATAAAGCATGTTCAGAAATGCTCGTTTACCTTTCCCATTGTTAGTGAGACTGTCTTATCTCTCAGACCAACCAGATCGGATGCGAGAGCTACAATACAAGCACTTTCAGCCGAAATGGAGACCAATCCATTCCGTCATTTTCTCACTCCAAAGCCTTGCTCTAGTCCCGGCTGGGGTATAAGGAGTGCTCAAGCAACCTCTCTTCAGAGCACCGACACAGAGATTCTAAGCACTGACAACGCAGCGGTGGACAAAATTGCCAGCAATATTACTTGAACGCGACTACCACTAACTTCACAACTGGACTCATGGGATGAAAGCACTGCAGCACAACGACAATACTGCATCCACAAGCGGCTGAAGACTGGATGCTGATCTGCGATGTGATAGCCCCAAACGACGGTAAGCGGCGTTTTCATGCCTTGGTATCTCCAGGTGAAGAAAAGAATGATAAAGTAGTAGCCGATGACGTGCTGAAAGCTTTGATGACCGCTTACAAGAATGCTGAAGCCAAAAGCACCAAAACGCAAATTCTAAGCCTTTATGCCTCTAAGTATTCGACTAGCACGTTAAAGAAACTTCACTCACCATGCGATAAGTTGTCAACTCGTCAGATACAAAGAGCGCGGTGTCATGCAAAAACAATAGGTCCTGGAAGAGTGCCTAAGAAGAAAAAACATCATCGTGTGCGCATTGATATGAGTAAAGTGGACCATTTTATCGAGTTCATTAATCGTCCATATTTTTACCAGGACGTCTCTTACGGAACTAGGTCGCTGCAGTTGGACAGTGGTGACACCGTTGAGATGCCGAACGTGGTGCGTACAGTGACGCGCTCTACAATGATTAGCCAGTACATGCAATTCTGTCAAGAGTTTGAACCTCTAGGTCGCTCCACTTTATTCAAGACTCTTGAAGTCAGAGAAGCCTCACAGAGAAAGTCATTGCAAGGCCTCGACAACACTGCTGCTGATGGTTCAGCTGGCTTCCATAAAATTGAAATGATAGTCCAAGACTTAGAGAAAGGGGGAATGAAAAGGCAATGGGGCGCTGAAGTCAAAGAAGGGCTGAAGAAAGCAAAACGCTACTTGAAGACTGATTTTCGCGTTCATTGCCATCCAGAGGAGGCTGTATGTCCTGATCATTGCCGTAAGCTCGCTCTTGGTGATGAACAAGATCTAGACTTCCAGCAAAATTGTTCCCACCAACACACAGAAAACTGTAAGTAGTGTCAAAATCTGCGAAATGTCCTTGATGAAGTCGAAGACAAAATTCGAGGACCGTCCTGGAGACCTTACAGCAGCGAGCAACGAGATGATCTCCTCTATGACTTCAAGCTGGAAAAAACCGACATTTTGCTGTGGAAGGCTCACACTGTTCGCTCCATAAACCAGGAAGCAGCAAAGCAAGATCAGCTGAAGATGATAAGCACCAGTCAAGACTGTGCATTAGTCATAATGGACTGGGCAATGAAATTTATCCAGCTTAAATTTCGTGAGAAGCAGTCCGATTGGTTCGGCAAGAGAGGAATGAGTTGGCACATCTCGACAGTGATCACAAGTGATCCAAACCACAAAGGAAAACTAGAACTGCACTCCTATGCCCATCTGTTTGACACATGTCAGCAGGATTGGTTCGCCGTGTGTTCCATCACAGAGAGTACACTAAAAGAAATTAAAACCAAGAAGCCCCACATCACTCGAGTTTACCTTAGGTCCGATGAAGCTGGCTGTTATCATAATAATTCTCTCATTGCCGTAGCAAGAGACATCGGTCAGCGGGCAGGTATTGAAGTCTTTCGGTATGACTTTTCAGAGCCACAGTATGGCAAGGATTGATATGTGATCGTATCCTGTGCCCAATGAAAACATGCATCCGACGTTTCTGCAACGAAGGACACGACATTCGTAACAGCGGGAGACATGAGAAAGGCGCTCTCTGAGAGACCAGTGAAAGGTACATCCGCGTGCGTATGTGAAGTTGACGAGTCTAAGAGAACCTTAGAAGTGAACAAGATAGATGGTTTTAGCAAGCTACACAACATTCAGTTTGGGGAAAAATGTATACGTGCGTGGAGGTCGTACGGAATAGGGCGTGGCAAGGAGATTTCTTACGACCAGCTAGTTTCAAATGACCAAGGGGACACCGCTCTCGTTGTAAGTAAGGAGTTCTTCGCTTTTCACAATCCACGTGTGTATGAATACACAGTTCTTGGAACAGAGGGTTCAAATGAAGATGATGATTTGGACGATTCAAAGATGGACATGTTTGAATGTTCGGAGCCTGGATGCGTGAAGAGTTTCCAAGCGTTTTCAGAGCTCGAGTTACATTTGAACTTAGGGGACCATTGTGTGAAGGATAAAAGGCTGTCAGAAACAGTATATGATAAGCTCCGTAGAGATTGGGCAGAGAGGTTTACTAAATCAGTCAGCATCACTGACGAACCACATTGCGAAACTAGTACCCACCAGGTTGTACGTGACTCAATGCCTCCAGCAAACACTGTCAGTATGGGCTGGGCCCTACCCAAGCCACGAGCAGGATCCACTAGATTCAGTTGCAAAGTTAAGAATTATTTAACAGCGAAGTTTGATCAAGGCGAACAATCAGGGCTAAACGCTGACCCTCAGCAAGTTTCAAATGATATGCGAAAGGCAAGAGACGAGCAGAACAATAGGTTGTTTGACCGAGACGAGTGGCTTACCAAGAGCCAAGTGCAGGGGTTTTTCTCTCGCCTTACATCAAACAGAAAAAGGCAACGAACTCCCTCAGAAATCGAGCAAAATCCGAAGGAACTATCCCTAGTGGAAGAGGAAGCTGAACGACAACGGCTGATGGAACACATCCTTAATAAACTAAAGCCGCAGCACCCTTTGTTCTACGATGCCTTTAATCTGTGCGAGTGCGCAAAGGAGAATAAGCTTAGTCTCTTTAATATCGCAATGCTCAAAGAAATCTTCTCGTTTTTTGAAGTACCATTTAAATCAAGAGACAGGAAAAAAGGACCTTATTGAGCAACTGAAGTCATTTATACAGGAATGCCAATGCTTTAATTAAACTACATCAGAAGCTGCATAGCCCAGGAAAACAAATGATGGTGCCTGTGGAGTGAGTTTGTTTTAGAACAATAGGCACAGCCTCAAAGTAACCTGATAAACAGTTGTACTCAGCGAATTAACGTACTCACTTCTGAGAAAATTCGCGAAAATCTCTCAAAATTTGTCGTTATTAAGTTTGTGGCGATGTTCTTAACTCGCAAAAATTAAAAGAGAAAAAAGAAAGGAAAAAATACTACCCTGACCGTGGGAGATTTTAGTAGCATTTACGCGTAAAGATAGGTTTGTGATTCTCTTAATTTCGAGAAATTAATGATATGTGAATTTTGCAAGAGTTTATTAAAATACCAGTTTGAATCATTTGTATTATTTTTCAATTTCTCCCGGCAGGATTCTCCTACTCTCGATGGCTCAATCATATTGCATATGTTCGGGATTCGCGTTTGGTTCGGCGACAAGACAAACCTTTGAAACTAGATGTTGCGTGACCTGGCGTAACTGACTCAGTCACGTTGAAAAAGTAAACATGTAAAATTCACCTCTTCAACAAATACCGTTTTGAAATGATGAATATATGAATACAGTATATAGGAACTGCGGAACGAGAAGAAGTTCATCACAATTATAGACGAAACTTTTAATTTGCGAAAATAAACCTGAAAAATTCATGCTTGAACGTGTTTCGAACCCTTGACTTTTGCAACACCGCCGGTTCAGCGCTCTAACCATCAGGCTAACAAACCAACTGTGATGCCATTCTACAAATGATGATGAACAACTTGCTAACCATTTAAAAGGAAAACTTTAGGAAATAGCTGGAAGAAATGGTCAAATCGGGCAAATTGGCCACAAACACGAGTGAAATGAGCAACTTCTTCAACAACAAATTTCGTTGGCACGTCGTTGATAACTGAAAACATAGGCTAGCGCTCTTGAACATTAACTGAGTTCTTCAAGTCCAAAAGGGATAATACAGTAACGTTTCCACTTCTGTGGAAACTATTGTTTGCATGGTCAAATATTGCTAAGGAAACTAGTTTGGACGCGTGTGTCGAAAAACAAGGAACGCATACAGCTAATTTGCATATGACTACAGAGAAAGAATTTTCTGAAACATTTCCGCCATGCCATGTAAAACGGACAAAAAAATTTTTTTTATCGATTTTGATACTTCATTAAGGAGTTGGTACTTTATCTTCAAGTAGTTTTAGGCCGTTAGGGCTTAGAAATCGGATTCATGTGTGGATCGTGTTATCTTTGGTTCCGATCAAAATGGCGAATTTGTTAAATTCGCAAAGCTCTCTGCGGCGCGCCATTAAGAGTGCCCAAAAGTTCTATTCCATAATTTACTTATTAAGTGTAAGTGCTTATGGGCTGTAATAGATTTGACTCTAGATTAGGTCCCACATAAGAGAAAATAGCTTTCAACCACATGTACCTTACGCATCACAAATTTCAGTGCTCGAGGTAAGTATTTTGAAAAATTTGTAACTCAGTGAAAAATATATACAGTGTGATTATTTTACCGTGAACATAATGGCAAAAGGTTGATCTTAGACATATAAAATAGAAAGCTCGTTAGAATTGAAAATACGGCTACAGCAGCGATCGACTTTTGTAGCTAAATTATGGAGGTCGGGAGGGGGGAAACTGGGTGCCTTTGAGGTCACCTTGAAAAATATCTCGTAAAAAGTGAAATTATCAGACTGGTTCAAAATAAACGCAATATTTGTTCATGGGATAGAAGTCTCGACTTTTACAGTAAAAATCAGGGAAATCGGTGAAGGTCCGAAATTTGCCTTATCCGTTCTTAGGCGGACAGCCTCTTAAGTTGCCTAGAAAGACAAATCAAGTAAAAATTTGAAGATAAATCAGGCAATTTTATCATAAATAGAGAAAAGACCTCAAGTCAGAAATATGCATTCTGTGATTTTTCATCCCATAATTTTTTGTTTACAGCGTATATGCACAAAACCTAAAAATCTTTCTTGTACCTGATTCAAGATTTAATAGATAAATCAGTGAAATTCAGCAGGGAAAAACTGGAACCAAGGGCCGATATGGTAAGGAAAATAAGTCCTAATCGAGGACAGAGAACGACATAGACTTCAAAAAATTTCTCACCTATCTCACGCACGTGCGCGTTTGAGACCGCCGTGGATAAAAATTAATTTTTCACGTCTGTTAATCTATATCCCTCGCTTTCCTTGGTATCAGAACTGTCTGAAAGAAGCTCATCGGCATATTTCATTTTATCTCTGGAGGAACCAACAGTTTCTTTAGAGTCCGAGTTGCAAAATTTTTCCAATTATTGGAAAGCTGATTTTCATCCAGGGAAGTGCTCGGTGACAGTGTCTGCTCGGAGTTGAGTGGGCGATTTCTTTCTTCAAACTCATCTTCCTGTTTTCGTCTTCCAGAAAAATGTCTTTCTTTTCTTCAAGTAGACAGATCTACTTCTCTCTCCAGCCATTTTCGATAACTTTTCCTTTGATTTACTGCTCTATGTGCGTTGAATATCACATTCGACTGAGACCCGGACTAAAACTGCCTCTAACTCTATCCCATAATCGTTTTGTCCCAGAAAAACTACCCAAATAAGACTAAATAAAGTGTATCTCGTAAGCTCCCGCCCGCTTGGCTTGGTTGCCACAACACCAAGGCATAAACAACTGATAAATTTTTAAAAATGCTATTCTCGTTACCATGGTAACCAAGCCATTAGCCAAAGCAGGAATTTTAAAGTCGCTTAAAAAGGTAAAAATAATGAAAATAAATGGAAAATTATTTTTCCATAGTAAAATTAAATACCCAAAGCTACAAATTCTGAGGAAAACAAAAAAACTGAGTTTGGGAGCAAATTTCAGGTTTACCCCCGCCTTAATTACTTCATGCAACAGAAAGTTAAATATGGCCTAGGGTCATCAAGTTTAGGTGAGGAAGATGGTGGAGTAATTACAGCGCCTCTCTTTACCAAGGAGATTTTATGGGTAATTGCTCAACTTCCAAGGGAGCTGACAGGTTACCCAGCATGAAGTGAGATGCCATACAGTTAGGAAGATGCTGGACTTATTACAGCACCTCTCTTTACTGAGGAGACTTCATGGGTAATTGCCCAACTTTGCAGGGAGCAGACAGGTTGCCAAGCATGAAGTGGTTAATGCAATACAGGAGTATTTTTACAAGTTGTGCTGTATTATGTCAAGCCGGTAGAGTAAAATACTCGGCGATACGACACACCAAAATGTCTAATAATGCAGTTAATCATTATCCAACACACCAAGTTGTTATTCAGTGTGGCAAATTTCAGATATTTATTAACAGGGAATGTGACAGAAGTATGCGAAGCAAAATGGAATTGGCACATTGTTGAGTTGCTGTTTCTATTTTCTTCAGTAAACGACAAAAATTTCATTGTTGTCTAAGTGCTTTTCTTCATTCGATTTATATTATAAATTTGAATCAATTTTCACCAGCTATTCCAACTCTCCGTCGTCAGAGATATAATATAAATTATCCGCCTTTTTTTTGTAACTTAAATCCAATTCAGTGTTTGTGCAATACAAGAAAACCTGTCTAACCGGTTTTCTGGAGTACAAATACCATGTGACATTTGTATTCATCTTGGGTGTTATTTGTACTCCATGGAGTGTAGTTGGATAATAACACTGATTACTTCCCACTTCAATCAGAACCTGGGAAAGTGGGAGACCCAGTGGCCCTAATGATTGGTGTGGTGGACTCTGATCGAGTTTCAGACCTGGCCAGGTTCTTTTATTACTCAGACAAACAATGCCTCTCTCCACCTGGAGTACAAAGAGACTACCAGCAAATTGTCAGGGTCAAACAGAATGAAAAGATGGGGGGTTACCTTGCAAAGGACTAGCATCCCATTCCAGGGGGGAGAAGAAATACTCCTTGTAATTTCATGCTATGGAAACCATTAAGCTGAGCTCAGCTGTATGGGCCACTTTACTCAAGAGTAGATGGGAGATTAAATGAGCCTTTTTTTTTTTTTTTTTTTTTTTCAGAAAAAATAAGAAACAGTCGCCAACCTCTAAACTCTTCTGGTGTCCAATCAGAGAACTGATTTATGCCATACACAGCAGTACCATTTAATTTCAAGTCTCTAGCATTCAATTTGGCATGTATCTCCAGGCTTTGCTATAGCTTGAGGATATCAAACATATATAAATTAAGGGTATACTGAGTGGCATTAAGCTTAAAGGAGATTATATCATTGAATGATTTCAATGAAGTATGGATTGCAATTCCTTTTATGCTATTTATCTACAAGTTTATGAGATGTAGTGCATGCATTTCAAAGTCGCATTGTTGCCACATCCCTTTCCTATGGCATTTGGATAACTGAAAAGTAAAATGATGACCAGTAGTGCACTTAGAGTAAATATGCATTATTATAATTTCTCTATGTGGAGAAATTTAGTTTCAGTTTCAAACATCAAACTTGAAACATGAAACTTAAAATTTTAAAAAAATAAAGCTCCAAGAGGGAGATGAAAAAACTCGGAGCCCTACTCCATGGAGTACCCTATGGAGTAGTAATAATAATAATAATACAGTTCTTAAAAACGCATTATACATAATATAAGTCTCAATGCTTTTACATAAGATTTAAAATAATTACAAAAATAAGATAAAAATTAACTATAAATCAAAAGCGATTTTAAAAAGGTGAGTCTTGAGCCTGGCTTTAAAGGAATCTAAGGTTTCGGAATATCTCATAAAATCAGGAAATTTGTTCCAAAGCATAGGGGATGCACACGCAAAGGATCTATCACCATAGGTAGAGGTTCTAGATCTTGGGACAGACAGATTGATGGACTTTGAGGAACGGAGGGAGCGGACAGGTGTATAGAGAGCGAACAGATTTGCCAAGTAATCAGGAGTACCTAAATGGAGTACCCCTAAAAGTCATGTATTGGTCACTGATAAATATATCTTATTATACATTGTAGTCACCATCTGTCTTCTCATTGTCTAGACGCCCACAGTTTATTCTGGGAAACAGCGCAACCTACAGATTATTCACTAATCTGTACCTACAGATTAGTGAATAATCTATAGGCTGCGCGCGCAATGCATGATTTTCGGTGGACAGTTTGTGGGGTTCTTGCAACAGCACTCAGTTTAAGCCGGGGCAGAGCTTCACAAAACTGACCTCACAAGTTATCGCCCATTTTGATGTACAAATATCCTTTGTCGCCGTAGTCTTCTCCCCAGGAATTTCTGACGATCCAGTACCAAATATGGCCTGATATTGGGAAGGGAAATAGTAATCAGTGTTGAGTAGAGGAAAAGTTCCAACTCTACCCGCATCTGAATATGAAAGCTTTGAGCCGTTTGCAAGAGTCCAGAGCTTGAGAGAGAATAAGAGGGACAGTCAGCTTCACGTTTCAAAAATTATCTGCTGAACAATTAATGATCAGAGACTTAAGTAAAAAAATGACAAAGACCTAAGTAAAAAAATTAAGTTACTTAATTATTAAATTACTTAAGACTTGAGTAAAAATATTTTCTGAGAAAAACGTACGGCTCTACCGCCCTACCGCTACTCGCGAATGGGTGGTTGAAAGGTATCCATTGAGTCCTGTACGTCATTCATTGATATCCACGTGGAAAATCATTCAAGAGAAAAGAGAACAATACTTCCAGGGCAACTCCGTGTATTGGTGTCAAGAATGGTGAGTAAATCGCGTAATTTTAACAGCTTCGCTCCTTGTTCTCATGCGAATATAAATGGAACAAGTAAAACTTCTTAAAATTTTGACTGTGGCTCGCATGACTCGCATGGCTAGCCCCTTGGCTCGCAGGTTTATAAAACTCAGTTTCAAACCGCCGGTTTCAAAGATACGTTTCCAAGATCTCTGATGTTGTGATCGACATCTTCGGCGAGGTCTTAAAAGTTAAAAAGGTTGAGAAGAGGGCTTTGAAAGACACAATCGGGAGTATAGAGAAATCCAAAAGTACTTCAGCTCTTATAGAATCCAACAGCATTGAGAGCAACCGTGGTAACTTCCAGATTTCGGCATGCGTAGTTGACAAGAACGAGCAGGTTGGTGTTACCCTCACAAGTTGCTACTTTCAGTTCACAGAAAAAGAAGAGGACTATTTCTTCTCGGAGAGAAAAGGCAGGAAATAGCATTGCAGATGTTTACAAGTCTTTGTTTTGAAGCACGTTCGCGAAGAAGTGATTGAGACTTTACCTTTAATGGCTTAACATTTACGTTATTCTTGTTCCCCTTTGCTAAAAAAAATGATTGTTTATAATTTAGAAAGAACTGAATAGTTCGTTTCTTTCGTTGAAGACTGCTTATTTGTAATCAGGGTGTATACCTGAAAAGTGCTCATTGGAAACTTTTGATTCCCTTCAATGAAGCAACTGTCAGCACGGTTTGTTATCGTAGGTATGTTAGTTTATTTGATACCAAACCTTCGAAGGATACAATTGAAAAAGGCGAGGTGTAATCATAATGTCTAAGCGTAGGCCATGTTTTTCTATAAACACCTGTCTTTGGTTCACTATACATCTTTAATTGATTCCTTCATAGTTAAGCTTTGAAAGTTTGTGCATGATACGTAGCAAAATTAGAAAAAAAAATTTTGCTTTAGATACATCATTCTTGGAATTAATGTAATAGCGGCGAAGCTGCAACAATTTAGGAACCAATGATTATCCAACTTGAACTCACTAGTATAATATTTTTCCATGATAGACTAAGAAATGTACTTGAAAGATTGAGATGCATTAAAATGCCTGGTGAAATATTTTTAGACCCAGAACTCGTGATTTCCAATGTGTTGCTTGACCTGTACAGGATGTCTTCAGAATGCTGGGATTAACGGTAAAGGACTTTGATTTTTTCAAGTGAACCAAACAACAACATAACACTTGTAATGCCCGCCCATAAATGGCTTTTATACCATTGTAATAACTTCAGCATCATATCATGAAGTGTATTGTGCACGTATCGCTTAGTCTCATAACGCTATTTATTCTTATCTCGCTTATTCTTTATACATTCCATTTGATCATTAATTCCTTCAAAGGAACAAAGATCCTATCCAAGTATCGTATAGCATATTTTCAATTAAGAAGTCTACCGTGCTGTTTTCCTTATCACTGCGACTTTTGATTGTAATCGATTCTGTAAAGACATTGGGGCACTCAGACCATCCCATCACCCGCAAGTACAATGGTTTTTCCATTACTGGAATCATTATGAAAAATATAATTAATTTAATGGTAACTCGATGGGTGTTAGACTCAATATGTAATAACATGCTTCAGTTGATGAGGGAAATTACTGAGTAAACCTACGTAGAAGTCCAAATGTTTTCGCAAGGAACTAATGATTTCGAATGTGTGCTTGACCTACGCGTAATGTCTTCACAATGCTGAGGTCAACGTCAAAGGGGTTTGTTTTTTTCCTTTCAGTTAGATACTACCATTTAGGTTTAACCATGAAGCATGAACGTTTTTTCATGTATGTTTATTTTTCAAACGAGACAGTTTCCCATGCAGACAACTGTGACGATTGGACCAATGAAAATGTTTCGTTTGTAGCACGAAACTATGAATGTTTTGTCAAACAAACTTGGCACATCATGTTCACAAGGTGTGCAGGTTTGACAAAATTAGTCATCCTTTCAGGTTTGTGCTGAACACTTGACGCTCGTGCAAATATGTCTCTAGTGCAAATGAAGGTCATCTATGACTAATATTCTTCCAAGCGTATCACTGCCTTTTTGATAGGGGAGGAGGAGCTTTTGGAGTACGATTTCCAAACTTTCAAGCAACTTATTGTAAGAGAAGTCCCTTACCTAGCCAAAATAACAAGCCTCTCTGCTACGCCACTTCAAATAACAATGAATGACGAAGTCAACGAGGTCGACATATCTCCAGTATATTTTGCGTTTCAACTCAAGGAAATACTGTCAAAAGGAAAAACATCACCTTATAAGCATTTACATTCGAATCGCCATCAGTTCAGGGGGTCGGGACTGATTAGTGTGAAGTCAACATGAATCCACCACCAAATCGGCCAAAACATTTACCAGCATTGTAAAGACATCCTATAGGTCAAGCAGTACATTAAAAATCACGATATCCGGTCTTTGTGAAAATGTTTCCATCTCCACCTATATTTACTAATTTCCCTCACCAAAGCATTTTATTGCTTCTGTTACATTTCTCAGCCCATTAACTATAATAGTAAAACATTTTCCCAGTAGGTTTAAGATATATAATCATAGCTTCCTTATCAAGTTAATGCATTTGCCCTGCTATTAAATTGATTCCAAATTATGATTTTTCTACGTGTAGTTTACAAAATGTTAAAGTTTAACTATAAAGGAATCGATTAAAGACGCATAGTGAACCAAACCCAGGTGTTCACAGAAAAACATGGCCTACCCTTTGACATTATGATTATACCACGCCTTTTTCAGTTGTCATGATATCCTTCGAGGTCTCGGTGTCAAGTAAACTAATATACCTACGATAAAAAACAATTTCTAATAGCTACTTTGTTAAAGGGAATTAAAAGTTGCCGATGAGCACTTTTCAGGTATATGTCCTGATTACAAAAGAGCAATTTTCAACGAACGAAACGGATAAGAGGGACAAGGGTAACATAGATTGACAGAGGTAAAGTCTCATTCACTATCAATTCGCAAATTATATCCGTGCTGAATAAAAAACGTAGACAATAATGTTCAGCTCTTCCTATGCACCGAGACCATTTATAGGTTGAGATGCGAAAGGAAGCGCGTGACTCTGTTGCCCAGTTTCTGATTGACTTCTTCGCGAACTTGGTCGTAAACATCTTCGTTTAAAATGAGGACTTCTGCAGACACCTGCAATGTTATGTCCTGCTTTTCCCTCCTCGCGAAGAAATAGTTGTCTTTTATTTCTGTGGACTGAAAATAGCAACCAAGGTGGGAAACGCTAACCTGCTCGTTCTTGTCAACTGTGCATGCCAAAATCTGGAAGTTACCACGATTGCTCTCAATGCTGTTGGATTCGAAAAGGGTTAACGCACTTTTGGATTTCTCTAAACTCTCGATTGTGTCTTTCAAAACCCTCTTCTCACCCTCGTCAACTTTTAAGGCCCCACTGAAGACGTTGATCACAACATCAGAGATCGTAAATTCATTTGGAAAGGTAGCGTATCTCTCGAACGGTTTGAAACTTTGCGTAACCCACCCGACTTCCGACGCCACCTTCCTATAAAACGCGTACCAATCGCTGGGGTTAGTGAGGCGGTTGTACTTCTTGTTTGCTGCCAACTGAGAAAGCAGGGTGGAATCGAGCACGTCCTTCTTCCGTTGCTCATTGGTCACGGAACTAAAGAAAACAAGACTGCCTCCATCGACGAAACCAGTTTCAGAAAACGCAATGGGACCAATTCCTGGGGTGTGGAATACTCTTCAAGTTCGATCGTTTTTATAATGTTAGTCAGGTCCATTTTGAAGGCAATGAAAGGGAAGAGACGAAACAGGCTTGTGGTCTACCTTACGGCCCCAATCGGAAAATAATCTCGAGAATCGATTGATAATAAGCGCCATGAGCAAGAGACATGTATGGTGATGAAACTATACTATTGGTCAGGTTCGACGACACAAACAGAGCGGCTTAAGCGCTATATTGGGCTTTACGTCGATAACAAAAGCTACTGCGGAAGTTTCTGCCTTAAAGACCTCAAGCGTGTCAATAGCGTCTTAATTCAAAATTTGTCTAATGTACTATTGTGAGTTCTACATGCATTCCCTCCCTTCTCAGACAAGACTGACAACCCGTAGGACTGAGAGAGAACATGCTTCGTACGAGTGACCTGAAGAACATATGTCCTTAAAGAGGTCAGCGGCGAAACAAACCATCTGTGACTGACAACTGATTCGAAGAAATTTAGATCTATACTTCAAAAACGGTGTGGGGCGCCCCTTCCTTCAGAGGGAAATGAACTGGAGTCTACAACAGACGGACTACGAATGCAAAGAATATTTTCTAATAACTTAACCTCTTCTTGTAAGTATAGAATGTAAAAAGAAGAAAGGAAAAAGCCTTTAAAAAGGGAAATAGAAACCAAGCTCATCAAACTCTTATTGAGAAAGGCAAACAATTTTTAGACCAAACTACTTTCTGAATGTTTTAATACACACCATTTTATCAAAAATGCCTCCCACAGTGATTGCACGGTACATCATGAGCAGTTTCCGCAAGGACTATATATGGAAACCTTACAGAAGTAAGTTAACATTACTGATGATATCGATAATAAAGCGTTACTCAAATTGGAAAAAAAGCTAAAAGCCAAAGTATTGATTTTGCATAAAAGCAAGTCTCTTTCCTTTACGTACATTTAGCTCCTTAAAAAACGAAAAAAAAAAAAAAAAACCAAGAAAAAAGGAAAACAAGACGATATCGTTAAACTTGACCTGCTGCAATGTTCAAAGCAATGTTCTGTTCGCAGCTAATTTTAAGAGTCTAGAAATCCAGCTGGCGGACAAAATCTTTAGCGCGTTTGCCGAACTTGTTGATAACGGCTAGGCGAACTTGCGCGTAGGCCTTTTCGTTTAGGGTGAGGACTTGAGTTGACTTGTGTAATCGTATTTCTCGAGACTCGTAAGAGAAGAAAAAGTAGTCGCTCGATTCCTTATCGGCATCAAAATAGGCACCAATGAAAGCAAGGTTGACCTGATCATTGCGGACTGTGCATGGCAGGATTTGGAAGCGACCATCATTGCCTGATGTACAATTCTTATTGAACAGAGTTAGGCCCTCTTCCGACTTTTCTAAGCTATCCAAGGTGTTCTTTACGACTGAGACAAGTTGCTTGTCTTCACCAACCATTGCGCTCAAAAGCTCCAAGGTCACCTCGGATAACTTGAAGGAAGCATCACTAGATGATATTGGAACTAAGTCAAGCGCGAGTATAAGATCTTAGGGCGGGTATTATAAATGTTGTTTTTCTGGTTGACTCTAAGCCAAAATATATGTATAAAGGAAAAAAAAAAACCTCTTTAACATTGACCTCAGCATTGTGATGATATCCCGGTTAGGTCAGTGCAGGCAAAATCAGTGTTATGTGTTTTTTTTTTTTTTTTTTTTTTTTTTTTTTGTGATTTACTCTACGCCGAAAATATAAATCTAAAGGGAAAAAAAACAAACCCCTTTGAAGTTGATCTCAGCATTGTGAAAGATATTACGCGTAAGTCAAGCACACAATCGAAATCATTAGTTCTTTGCGAAAGCACTTGGACTTCTACGCTTCATTATAATTAACTGAAGCATCTTATTGTACATTAAGTCTAACACCCCTCGAGTTACAATTAAATTATAGTTGGTGATGGGATAGTCTAAATGCCCCACAGAATCAAAAGTCGCAGCGATATGGAAAACAAATGACTAAAGGCTGATAGTTTCTAAAGAAACTGTTTGGGGCTGCGTCGGTGGGGGTAACGAAATAATATGGATATACCAACAAAGTTGAAATGGTAAATTGGCCATCGTAACGATTACAAGAGCTGACGTTTCGAGCGTTAGCCCTTCGTCGGAGCCATATGGAAAACAGCACGGTAGTCTTCTTTATTAAAAATAATCTATACGATACTTAGGTAGGATCTTTGTTCCTTTGAAGGAATTAATGATCAAACGGAAGATATAAAGAATAAGGGGGTAAGAATACGTAAGCAGTATGAGAATAAGCGATACGTGCACAATACACTTTATGATGCTGAAGTTATTACCTGGGTATAAAAGCTATGGGCGGGAATTACAAGCGTTATGGGTGATGCAATACATTAGAAATCACGAGTTTTTGTTCTAAAAAATGTTTCCCTAGGCATTTTAATGCATCTCAATCTTTTAAGTGCATTTCTCAGTCCATCGTCGAAAAATGTTAAACCAGTGGGTTCAACTGTTAGATAATCATTGGTTCCTAAATTATAACAGCTTCGCCGCTATTACATTAATTCCAAAAATGATGATGTATCTGAAAGCAAAATATATTTTCCCTAATCATATCAAACTGTTTCCCCACTGCGATGGACATTTGTTTTTGTTGGTTCCAGCCTGGCGCGGCCGCTAACCCAGGTGCGCTCCTGAGCAAATTTTCAAAATGGCGGACAAGCCTAAGAGAGAGATAAGAGAACCAAAGCGATTCTGCAACGAATACTCAGCATACACCCCCGTTAAAACGGTCATTTCACAGAGAAAAGATACAAAATTGTATGATATTGAAGTCACAGAGGTTGACAAACTCAACAAAAGACTGAAAATTCACTACATTGGCTACAGTACACGCTTCGATGAGTGGAGACCCTTCGGGGTTCTGTCCTCGTGTACCGGTCCTCAAGAGCCAATACAAAAGCCCAAACGATACACAATAGCTAACCGATAACTCCTAAACAAAGAAAGAACAATGGTAATTCCCTTGTGAACCGGTAGACCAGGACAGAACCCCCTTCGGGGACGGTGAAGCATCTGAATATTTTCCTTCGAAATTGTATAGATTAGTAGGCTGCAACAAAAATTTATGGGACGACGTTTAGGGTAAAAACAGCAATCTAACCTGAAAAAAATGTACTTATTCCGACTCTTTCGGAAAATAACTTTACAAATCTTACTTGTTTATCTCGTAAGTAAACGATGGTGAAGCGCTTTCCGAGCTACCCGATTCTTCTCCCACTGCTTCCACGCTTATAAAACAGGTAACGAGCAAAAGGAGGAAGGTGTGGCTGTTTTGACTAGCCATTTGACGAGGTTCAATCTGCTCCTTGTTCGACAATTTACATATC